>NC_057770.1:2111192-2292236 GCF_014825855.1 Bombus pyrosoma | reverse complement strand
GCAACTCCGCGAGCGCAGCGAGTAACGAGCGACTATTCGTTACAAGTACGTACGCACGTACATCGCGCGCACAAAAACCACCTCGCCCTATAATTATCTCGCGATGTCTTGGTAATGAAAAATTATTGCTAATAATTATTCGTAAACGTTAGAAACGCCTTTGCTCGGGCAAGCTCCGGCGAGAACTTTCCACGTCGTCCTTCTCGCTAACTCGTCTTGCCACCTTTCTTAATCTTTCGCGCGTTTTTCCTCTCTTCCCACTGCTAACCCCTTCTCAACGCCTACGAAAGAATTATAATCAAACACCAGCGGAGAGAGCCAGGCAATTAACCATTCCTCGATGTTTCTAAAACGCGATACCCGGTTCTCTCTTTCTCCGTGGCGCTTTTCCTCGCGCTGCCGATCCTTTCTTCTCCCGTTGCCACGTTTCGCGCGTTTGCATAATTAAGGCGCATAATTTCTCGAACCGTTAAGAAATTACTACAAGTTTCTTCGCGCACACGGTTGCCTTCTTTTCTTGAACTGGTTCATCAGTATGTTCGGTCCGTGCGGTGTGCTGCCGCCAGTAGCGAGGGAAAGGTAAAGGGAGTTTAGGAATTTTTCGACCTCCGCGCACAGCCGAGAAACCTGTTCTTATTTTGCGTTTATGCGCGTAGCCTCGCGTCGCTCCAGCTGCCTTTTCTCGCCATCCGTGCCTCGTCTCTCGCATTACCCTCGTAATTACGTTCCCTACAATGGAATCGTTACTTTCTACGCTCGCGTATCGAACGCATCGGAGGCGTGTTTCGGCGAAAATGAACGTAAAATCATCGCCGTACAGACCAGAATGAAAATAAGAAACAACGGCGGGGTTAGCGATCCAATTGGCGTAGCTAGTAACAAGAGACTAAAAGATTCTCGATATCCTACTCTGATCGATGGGGAACGATTCGCAATCCTATCAACGAGTAAGCTCGTTTTACTGAAAATCGAGATTTTTCCGGATCCTCTTTCCTTGTTTCCTTCCATTCCCGTACACGTATTAGAACTCCATGGCAATCTTTTTCCGACCGAGGTATAATATCTCCCACAGGTTGACCAATCGTATCGCTCTTCGCGGAATTATCCGGCGAGGTGATTTTTTTTCTAAAGAATAATATCGATGCGATGGCCAATCAGTACCAATTGCCCGCGGCTATTTGCCTTCCGATTTTCTCGAATCACAGATAAACCGAAACAAAATGATTCCAAGATGAATCAACTATTTTTTCATACGATCGTATAACCTACGCGTGCTTTTTTCACAGTTCATAAAGCCATCGACGTTGGATTTCATCTTCAAAGATTTATACCCGCGTTATTGTTTCAAAAAATATTCCCGATCGTTTCCCTCTTCACAGTTCATAAATCAATCCGTTGAAAACGGGCTACGATTACGACGTCTGTTTTACCCACCCTCGGATCCCGTCGTTTTCTCGCTTCGGAACGCGTATATTTCGATCGATGTCTTTCTTAAATCCACGCTGCATTTCGCTTGTATATTTTATTGTACAACGCTCGAGGAGATTCCTGCTTTGTAGCAACGCGAACGCGAAGGCAACACGCGAGCCGATTCACGAAACGATTCAACGTAAAATCCAGATTTCTTGGTTGGCGAATTCGGTGTTATTAGAATCGTCGGTCGTAACTTTGGTATTCTAGTTGCAGCTGATTTCAAAAACGCGACGCTACCTCCTGGATAGATAAAAAATGAATTACAGCCCTCCTGCGGCCGATTCAACTTGGATACGCTTCCTTCTCATTTTTCTCTCCCCAGCTTGCTTCTTCGACATTTGGCTAATATTTCATCCGCGGTTATTCTCAAATGTCTATTAACACAGCGTCGTTGTAAATTCGTCTTCTATTTCAGCCGGCAATAATCGTACATCACGGTGAAAAGCAACGAGGAAAACAGTGTCGTAAAGAACGCGTTCGCGGTAACTCGTTTTTCCCGCCACATACGCGAAATTGGATAAAGCAACGTTTCGAATAGCCGCGAAAATATTTAACGAATTCGAGGCGCTAGCGCATTTCCGAGATACATCTATCTGCTGCGTGTTTTATCCTGAAACGATAATTTATCTAGTTTTCGCTTGCTCGTAATTCATTAAATCCAATCTCTCGAGATTAACATCTCGTTTCTCAATCTTCGTAATTATCCGATCCAATTATCGCGTTAATTGGAGACGGTAAACGGTACACATACCGCGACGCGTGACTATCGTACTCGTGATTTAACCAATACGATTTCCCGCGCGAGATCATGGTTCAATTTCGTACGATATCCCATTGCGGAGCAGCTAATAGCTCATCTCGTCTAAAGCACGAAAATTAAATAGGTTTTTGTTCTTTCAGCTCGATCATCTGACTAATGACTATCTGACGTCGGGTATAGTACGGAGGCGTTTATAAATCAGAAGCAAGCATTTGCCCGTGAAACGTTTAATTTTTGCTCGGGACAGAACGTTCGCCGAGAAATCGTAGAAAAAGGATAAAACGCAGCACCAACTTCCGTGCCTTCGTCTCTACATTTTCATTTCCACGATTTTACCTCGAAGAACTCTACGGTCGGCGGCAACGTCCGGCCATAGTAAAAATTTTACGTGCGCGACGAGAGCTACAGATCGCCAAGTATTAACGCAGAAGCGAAATATAGAAGACCAAGGAATTCGTTAAAACGAGACAGAAACTACGAATTAAACGTTGGCGATACGAGGCCGCGGAACTATTTCTCCGCTCCCGATCTTCTTAGCTGGCGATTTATTGCCAAACATTCCCGCAGATCTGTTCGCGATCAACTTGTACAGCCATTATCGTCGAAACTTCTTATCAACGATGCCGTTTCTTTGCAGCCAGCCGCTTCAGACCGGGCCGAGAAAAAGGTTCGTGGAACAGAAGGGAGAGAAACGAGGTAAAAAAGGCGACGAAGGAAGGACGCGAGCCATAAATAAGCATCGGGGAAAAAGCGTAATCCCTTATCGTTTGTGTATTCTACGGCGACGCCTAACAATAAAGGAAAAGTTTCTTCGTTCTTCGTTCTCTCTGCCGTCTCGGCGCTGGTCATCCTTTTCGTGCACCGTTTCTCTCCGCCCTTCTTCAGCACCGCTCGCAAATCGTATGTCGCCCCCGGTTGCAGGAGGAAAAAGCGAGCGCAGTCTGTCTCGCGTTCGTCGACAGGGGTGCAGCACGGGCTGCGGCAGCTAAAGCAAAGAGGGTGGGTGGCAGAAGAAACGTAGATTTCAACTGCACGGAGCGGAGGGAGGCATCGCGAAGCGTGGATATGACGAAGGGAAATAAGAAGAAGAACGATACACGAAGAAACAGCGGAAGAACGAAGGAGAAGGACAGGTGGGATTGTGAAATAGAGGGATGAGAGCGTGCGGGGGAAAGAGGCAGAAAGAACGAAAGAAAGAAGGGGGTTAAGAAATCTTTTAAGAGATGCGACGCTTTAAGGACGTATTAAAAATGGCAGGCGGCGGAGAGGCCCGAGGTGCAGCCTGCAGTTTACTGTGGTATAAATTAGACTCGCTGTTCCAGCATAATCTGATATATTAACGAGTCAAACCTCGGTTCTCTGCTCTCTCTCTCTCTCTCTCTCTTTCTCTCTCTCTCTTTCTCGGCCGCGACGAGAAGGAACACATCGTCGAAAGACGAGGACACGGCTAAACGCTGCGTAGCCAGGTGAAAAAGGGACGAAACAACTGACGAAGAACGAAAGGAACAAAGATGGGAGGAGGTGTGTAGAGATAGAGATAGAGAGAGAGAGGGGGGGAGAGGGGGGGAGAGAGAGAGTGAGAAAGCAGTGGTGACTGGTGAGGGGAGGGAGGGAAGCCCGCGGGACGTATCGTCGATTTTTACTTGCTTAGTATCTCGGTTATAGTCTCGCAGTTTTTACGGTCCGGCGATCTCGCCGGGGCTTAACGCCGTAATTGAAATTGTGGCCTTGCTTATCGGCCTGTCGTAACGTTGAGAAATGGATCTTTATTAGGGAGCCGCGCGCAGAAGTGGCGAGCTGAAGGGTGCTGAGAAATTTAAGGGGAAAGGGAAGTCTTCGGAGTGAAACAGAGACAGACGCAGGGATTAAGATAAAGAAAGGGGGAGGAGAGGGACGGGCTTTGGCAGAAACAAAATGATATCGAGTACGTTGCGGCAAGAGAGGAAATCGACCGTGCCGACGAAGACTTAAATACTTCTCTTTACAGTTCGCTCGCCTCGAGCACGGTTCACCAGTGATCGTGGGCGTCCTGCTCCTACGCGAAGCACATTGACAACCCTTTAAACATCGAGAAACTTACGAAATAGAACAACTGGTGTATGAGATCTCGAACAACGGCCAACGTTGTAGCGCGAAACTGAGACGCGGTGAAATTAGAGGATAAATGAAAGGACATCAAGTCGGAAGTGGCCGAGAACGGATATACAGCGAGTTGGTGAACAATCGACGACTTGGCATCGGTTAGATCGGAAGGGAAGTGGCATCTAATTAGAGGCGTTATGAATTACAACGGAATAATCGTTATTATTTAACACAAAGAGAGCGTAATTACCGGTGGCCCATAAACAGATTATATCGAGGCCGAGAGAATTTATTTTCGAAGCAGTGGGACGATGGTGTAGTCGGTGAATGGTGATGAAGATTGCGTAAAAGCGTGACGCTCGCTAGTAATGAGAAAGAAGCCGCCTCATTATGATTTATTTGTCGCGGTCAATTAGAGCGGGCCGCTCGCCTCTCGCTGGTTCCGAAGCCAGTCGACGTTGGATGGAAGAAGAAGAGGAAGGCGATGAAGGAATTACGTGGACTCTCGTAAAACAGCTTAACGGTCTCTCGGGAGAGTATCGAGTGCGAGTTAAGTGGGTAAAAAAATTGCTACGCCTGAACGGAGAGACGCGTTTTTCTCGAGTCACCCTCTGATAATTCGTCGAAGTACTCGTTGCTCCGACCTTCCGACGCTTCTTGCCAATAGCCCCTTGTGATTAACTTAAGTTCTAAATCAGAGCCTGCTCCGGCCGAATGAATCTCGCAGTCAAAGCCACGTAATTGCATTGCCACCGATCATAATCATAAACGTAATTACGTTCTATCGTCTTAATTGTAATTTTATTCGCCGATAATACCGCGCATTAAATAAATAAACGTATATAGATATAGCCGATGATACGCGCGGCGTGATCATTATGCCGTAACGTGTTTGTCGCATATTTAACGGTCAGTTGATAATAACAATCGCCAACATTGTGCGCGATAATCGCGGTCGACGTAAATCCGAAATTCCGAAATCGATGCTTGTTCGCTCATGTGCGCATCTCGTTCGTTATACGACGAAAAAGAAAAGTTCTTTTGTGACGGTATTAATAATTTAGCAGAGAATAATGATCCGAGCATGCAGCCTCTAGCCTCTATACCGTATCAGCTTCATAGATCGTTAGGTATATCTTGTCCCTAATTATAAGTCTCATTAATGAAGATTGATTTCGAATTCAACGCCGGTAATAAACACCGATTCAGCATACAGCACGTAATCACGGAATGTCTGACATACAGCGGACTATTAATTCTTATTAGAAATCGTTACGAGCCAGCGTCTTTCGTCCCGTCGCGAAACACAATTTGCTAATCACGAAATACCTTGGAGCATCGAACCGCGAGAATAGCTTCTCACGCTTAATACGATTCTCACGACTCTTAAAAGACGCGCTTTCGAAAGTGCCATAGATAAGATCCCAACTACCATGATTCTGCCATTTGCCGCACGGTCAGAGTGTTTCCGCGTCACCGAGACGAATCGATAGCTCGTTTTAATTGAAAAACGAAAAAGAACGGAAAAAGAAAAAAAGAAACGCGGGCAACGCGACCGAGAAGATTAAAACTAATTCAATTATCGACGCCACGCAAAAGGGACCCGTTCGTGGAATTAAATCCTCGATATTAGAACCCGGTTCACCGTTCACGGGCACCGAAAGAAAATTCCCATAGGATCCCGGGAACGATCGTAACGGCCACGGTACACTAGGCCAGCACGCTACGAACCAGCTACGAACCAGCTACGAACCAGCTACGAACCACCTACGAACCGGCTACAAAGTAACCGAGAGAGAACGAAGAAGAGGAGAAAAGAAGAGAAAGTGTCTTTCAGGAAATCGCAAGTGACAGAGAGACGATAAAATCTGTCGTTTCTATTCCGTTGAAGGAAGCGGTGCGGCAGCGGCGGTAGCGGCGCCGCGACGGGATAACGACCGTGCATTGTCCGGCGTCGTTGGTCTGATTGGTGCATTTCCGCAGGTGCAACAAGGTACGACACGAAACGTAACGAGAGCCTTTTCGACGAGCCAGTATTACTTTTATTCCGATGGTGGTGAACCTCGGAGGTTCGCCAGCCTCTTACGTATGTATCGTAAGCATCGGCGAACGCCGCGTAAGCGCACGGAAATACTCGTTAACGTCACTTCTCGTCGCTGTCGTAATTCAAACCGCACTCCATCTCCTTCTTCTCGTGTGTCCCCCTATCTTCGTGTCCTCGATTCGCATTCGTACGCATTCTCTGCCCCTATCATTTTGCGTTGCATCGGCGCGAGCACGTCTCAGCCACGCAACGAATAACGAATCCGCGACCAACCGAACTCGGGCAAAACATTCCACGAAATTTACATGGCCTTTTTACGCCACCTGCATTTTCCAGCTATCGTACTAGCAACGTACCCGCAACGTATCGCTCAGCCAACATTGTTCGGCCCTTGTTAATCGGTTTTATCTTCGACGCAAACAGAGGAGCGTCCGGTATGCGCTCTACGCTCGCCAGCGTTTCTACGAATCCGGCTATTGCGGATTTTTCCCGGGAAATCTGTTCTCGTCGTGTACACTCTGATCTATTTACGAATGCGAAGCGAATTTACGCGCGTAGCGTGTTTTTGATATTAAATTGCGTGCTGACGTAGAAACGTTCGTTCGCTGTATTCCACGTTCATTAGTATCGTTATTTTCGCTTTCGATTTTAAGAAATGGACGAGGATAAAATTACCAACGTCTCTTTCCGAAGAAACTTTAATTCCTTGGCTGGAGTTCGTCGGAGGAATATTACGGTCGGAACAATGTAACCGGTGAATTCACGAGTTAAGGGAGTTCCGAAGCTGCGTCTCGTATAAAGTCTTCTCCGGTACCGAAAATGTCCCTTTGCATCGACTTTACGCGCGCATTGAAATAAGTGCGTACTTGTCGCACGGAAATCCTCGTTAACGTCAATTCTCGTCGGCGTTGTAATTCAGCGAACGTGCCTCTTTCTTCTTCTGGCTCCTCTCCTTCTCTTCCTCTATACCGCTCCGCACCTTCCTTTTTTCTGTCACGTACCTACGCGGGTATATACGTCCCGCTGTCGCCCCGCGAACTTTCCGAAGGCAACTTGTTCGCGGATAATGGAAATACAAGCCAGCGCGTTTCGACGCATTCGTTTCGAAGCCGGCTCGCCTCGAAACGTGAAACAAGCCGAACCAAGGTGCATAATGCTGGCTCCCTCGACGGTGATACAAATTTAGTATTAAATGGACACGTCCGAAGTTCCATCTCGTTACACCGTTCCTATTCTTTCTTTTTTGCCTTCTCTCCGTCGTCCAAGTCGCAACTACCAGTGAATTCCACCGGCTACACGGATACAGGTTGCCATGACTCGCGCCACTTACCGCTTGTAAATATAAGCTGACCGATATAACGAGCACGGCGAATGTAGTCAGCAGCGACGCGACGCCAGCTTCCCTAAGTGACCGTACACGTCGAAACAATAGAGCGAGAATATTTTCTATGGATACCGAACGCGACTGTCTGAATGTGAAGGCGTTGTTATTCTCTTTAAGCTGTTTGCTTAAGTGTCCGTTCGTGGGTATCGGTAAAAATGATAACCCACGCCGATAGAATATTATCGTACGTACTACGGTGCTGCTAGAATGGTAGTATTATTAACACCGACAATCGAGATATAGGAAATAGCATCTTAGTTTAACCATCGAGGAACAAACATCGAGGCAAAGATCGCCAAACGATTCTATCCGATTCAGTTTCCTCGGTCTATTAGCCAACCGCCTGTACAATATGCAGAGTGTGAATTCACGAGAGATACAAGTTTCTTCGCTCCACGACGATGATATCGTCGCGCTTTCTTGCGCCGGATGAAATTTCCTCGAAGTCGATTCACCGAAGGATAATGGTAACGTGGCGTTCGGGCTGTTGTACACCAGCGACGGCGGCGCTTCTACGGGACGAAAGAAAGTGGTGGTTCTTCTTGTTCTTCGTTCTTTTTTACGGGTCTCGAGTGTCAGAACGAACAAGCGGGATTTGCACGCGGACCTCCGTGCAGGTAGCAATCGGCTTATTTCCAATCGATTCGGTCCGCGGCAAGTTTCTTTCTTCCTCCTCTCTACCTTTCTGCCTCCCTCTTAAGCTGTTCTTCCCTACCTGTTCTCTTCATCTTCCATTCACGTGCCTTCATCTACCGATCCGCTATTTTTTTCCGCTATTTTTTTCCCCTATTCCACGGCACTCTGTTCCTTCCTTTACTTCCAACCGTGTACGGTGGATCGCTTGCCTTCTCGTCGAAATTACGTTCGAAACGATGCGTTTCAGCAACATCGACGAATCCACTGATACGCTGCCAGAATCTTTGACCGTAGCAATGTAAACAGGAGAAACGTATCGGCAGTGGAACGACGAACTAGATTAATTCGCTGGCGCCAGTAAGTTTAGTGGAGCAGGGTGCCGTGTCCGATTATGACCGACTAATTCCCCTATCAGCAGCGCTCAATGTATCTATACTCCATGCATCGTACGCTTCCCACGCTTCTATCCAAATATCTCCATTCAGCGAATAAACGTGCGACGCACTGCTGGTACAAAATAATATTTCTATCGATCCCTCTTTTTAACCTGCCAATTAACTTCGACTAATTTCAACTAATTTCCAACTAAAATAGCCTACTTTCCGATAATATCGCGGAATATCGTATAGGGAGTGCCCCGAATATGCACGTAGTTCCATTACATCCAGTCTAACTCAAACATTCGTCACGGAATGATTACAGGATGAAATCTACGCTCGACCTCTATATCCTAATTTTCTTTCTACGTGGGGCACGGATCAACGGCCGTGGGCAGTTTGCCTTCGTGGTGGAAAGAAGAAACAGCCGGCCCTTTCTCCGACGTACGAAGAATCGCGGCGTAAAAGGGAAAACCGACAAACGAGATTGTGCCGCGATATATATTTGTAGGCCGTAATTGGACGTGAACGAGATCGTGCGGTGAAATTCAGCGGGTCGAGTTTGCGTGGCCAGGCGTACTATCCCCGAGGACCTATTAGTATCCGATTAGAAGAAGGGGCCAATGGGGTCGATGCGTACATGACGACCGGACGCGTTCGCGAGCCTCTTTACAAACGTTTTCCTCGTATCGAGATAAGGAGAAATCGAGTTTCCTCCCCTTGTACTAGCGAGCCACTTACGACGGAGCGAGTGGACCCTCGAAAACGAGCGTTCGCGTTCCACACAGACGATTCGGAACAAGTAGATAACTCGAACGTTACGGGTATGTAAAACGGCCCGTGAATGGGGACTCGCATGCAACGGAATTTATACCACCGGCCAGATAAGAAGCAAATCTGTGGATATTCGAGCAAGATCTGGCGAGTCTTTACACGAACGTGTACGTACATCCGCGTGTATGTGCGTGTATGCATGCACTTCGTGTAACGATAAACTAACCGCAGCCCTGTGGAATCGGAAAACGAATTTTATACGCGCAGAAAATTGTTCTATCTAAAAAGGTTAATTTCACCGGACCGCGATACTCTTCGGCGTCGCATACTTTGTCCATAAAAACGTTCCTCTCGATGAACTTGGCCGAGATAAAGCTCCGCCAGAGGCTCGTTTTGCTTGGAAATGTACTTCGTACCTTTTATTTCGAAACACATACATACTTCGTTTCTCGCCTTTTTAGTCCACGCTACTTCGATTATCTGTATTCTGAAGTATACGTATACCGGTTGAAGGTTTCTCCGATAAGAGATTCAAAGTGGCGACGAAGCGACGCAGTCTCGCGTTATTAGTTCGAAGAAATGAAAATTTTTATCGACCGTCGTTATCATCGAACGCCGCGAAATATATGTAAAGTTGCAGACGTTGCGAAAAAAATAAAAAAATAAAAAAAAAAAATGGTCGGCGTAACAAAGGCAGCTGGCTCGAGAAGGAGCAGCGTGTTTCAGGTTCGTCCAGAGGGAAGCAAAGGAGAGGCAAACGTGGAAGAACGGAGTGGAAGTGCGGGTGCCGGCGATTGGGCCCGGTGACGAGCCTCGCAAAAAGGAAGAAACAGCAGAAGCAGCAACCAGCGCACTTCTGTTTATTCCGAGAAACGGCTCCATTAACGAAATAGCCGGACAAACGAAACCGAACGCAGCGCGATCGCGCGCAATACACGCACTCCGTGGGCCCCGGCACCGTGTGTATCGCTAGAACGATCGGCTACCTCTCTTACCGGCGCGGCGTGGCGGCCCCGAGAAACAGAGAAAGTGAGTTAAGAGTGGCTGGACGAGAAGATACAGCGATGCGGTGGATTCCAGCGTCAAGGCGGTGAAGTCTCTTTGAAGGTTGCATCTGTTCGTCTCGCAGCCAACGGAACGATGCAGCCAGCCAGCGCGGAATTTTATTATCGACATCCGATGTTCGACGTTCGACCGAGCGTTTCTATCTCCAACTATTCCCTGTTCAGGTAAAGAAAATTTCAAACATACTCGTCGTCGCGAGTGTCGTCGAACGTTTAATCGCCGCTGAGCGTTTCACTTTGCGCGCCCGTTCGTGATTCCCGGTAATGAGACGCGTGTAAAGCGAGCGAGTAAACGTTGGAACAACCCATGCTCGACTTGTCTCGCGGTCCCGGTTGTTCGCACGTTTTTCTCTCGCGCAAAGGATATTCTCTTCTCGGTACAGAATACCGGCTGCATTTCCGAGTGTGCGTTACACGCGTTTAGCGTACGCATTTAGCAGACATCCTGGCCAAGGTACATCGGGGAGGAACGTTAAGCCGGCTATTAAAAGCGCGATAGACCGTAATACCTGTAGTTAACCGAACGTGGCCGGCTCACTACATTTAGCAGGAATTGCAAAAGTTACGGGCATTATTATCCATCCGCTCTCGACCAGCCTTTTTCTATCGAGCCACGGTGCGCCGTGCTACGTTGCGCCAATAAAAGCTATTTTACTTCTTAATCCGAGATACTGCAATTTTCTGTGGCCCAAGAGAGGCGGGAAGAGGAAGGGACGCGGCAGGGTGAGTCGAGAGACCTTTTTAGTGGGCGCCATTCGGCGCGGCGTTCAGGCCGCACCAGCCGTCGTAGCCAGGGAATGCGCCTCTCCCCCCCTTGCGTTTTCCCGCATTTACTTTTAAAACTCATTTTTCCCCATTACGCTTCCCCGACGTTTTCGAAATCGAGTTTCATCGTTCGCCGATACGTACAACCGGTGGATCGTACCTCCGGCGGAGTTTACCGCGTTATTGCGAGATGCGTCGGCGTTTTATTAAAATTGCGTTTACAGCGGTGCCCGCGTTCCTACCTCCTGTTTGCCTTTCGACGGAGATGGGGCCGATAAACGAAAGAGAATCCGGGGAAAACGAAATGGGACAAAAACGAAACGCAAGTTGCACGTAGTTGAGTCGGGGCTTGGTGGAATCTCGGAGAAAATGACAATGAGAACCGAGCGTTTTCCAGACGCGCGGCAAGGTGACGCGTTTCCAGAAGAGGAGCGCGAAATTCCAAGTGTGACTTTTACGTAGCCGCCGCCACTGCAAAGGAAGAAAAAAATCTGTCCTCATGCATTTTACATGAGGAAACGGTTTTGTCAATACCGTTGTTGTGATCGAAAATGGCTCCTGGAAGATACGATTTGAATAAGAGGGCCGTGGGGACGGGGTCGTCGTGTCGAACTTGAATCAGGCCGACTGTAACGAATAAATTGCTCGCATTACGAGCGTCGGCAGCGATCCGCCGTCCTATACGTATGACTATAGAATAGATCAACTTTTGCTCCCGCCGCACTTTGTACGCCGATTTATTTTGAAACGCGACCATCGCTCGACAAATCCATAATGCATATCGATTTCGTAAGCTTCGCACGATCGTTCCGAAACAGAAACTAAGGGAAAGTATTTCGTGCATGCTACGCGGCACACGTTACACGCATTCGACAAATGGGTATCAAATTTCGACGATTCCTCGACTCGCCATCGAATTTCACATAAATGGTATTTGCCATAAATTTGTTCCTTACCGTTTGATCGATTCACGAAATTTTCACCAACAATTAATATTCTTTGGAACGAACGTTGTTCGCCTTATCAAACGAAATTGGTCCACTGTCGAGAGGTCACCGAGGCTAATGCCGATTATTTCGACCGCAATTACGGACCAACCGTCGCAATTCTGGAAATCACAGGCAGTAGGCCGAGCAAGTGAGATTTTCGTTCCAGCACGAAGGCGGAAAGAGAGACCTGTTTTTAGAATTGCACTGCCCTCGCGACAGTTGCAAGCAATTATCGTATATCCGGTGCTTAGAAGCCGCTGCAGTTAAGAGTGTACGTCCCGTTCAAATGGGAGCAAGCGCAACGGGGAAAATAAGAATGCGTTTCACTTTGCGCGGCCAATTACAGAATGGCTAAGAGCACCACAGGTAGCCCGTCGTTTATTCTCAGAAAGATACTTCCCCGTGTTTTGCATACCTCTCCTCCAAGCGACTCCTCTTTCTTTCATCCCCCATCCTACTTTACAATCTTTTCTCAATCTTTTTACGTTTCACCTTTTCGAATGCAAATTACTAGGAACACCACCGCTTTTCGAGTTCTCGCCCGCTCGCGATACGCTGCAGACTCGAAACTATCAACGACACGAACACACCAACGTGCACCGATGTGAGTCATGCCCCTATCGGATGACACTACTGCGCCTTAGTTTGATAAACACATGCGTTTCATCGCGAGAAAAAAATCTTGCCAGACCAACGATTGAACTCTGAATATGACAGATAATGGCTATATTCCTGCCGGAAGAACGTCCTTCGACTTGTCCGATAATTGATCAAATTGCATCTTTCTATTAGTTGCGTGACTGAAGATTCATTACCGATGCGACTGAAATCGAAGCAGCACTCTGCAACACGTACTTCAGATTGCCTGACTCGTTCAAACTACCGACTTGCAATCGGAAGTAGTTTTCGAGTACCTACACTTAGAATGAATCTACACGTGGAAATACATATATCTACAATTCTATTTTCAAACTCGATGTAAAATGTTTCGCGTGTTACGGAACAGTTCCGGAATTCTCGATATTCGTAACAATCGAGTCACTCTATGTCCTCTAAAAAATGCTCGCCTCATTTTCCGCAAGGAACAACGATGCCACTTTTCCGGTCAATAAATTCTTCGCTGGTACAGTAATATTTCCACGAGTTAATTCGACCACAAAAGTCAGAGGGTTATATATTTTCAGCGGTGCGCGGACGTCGCACGGCGGAATAGCCAGGTATTTACAGGAGCCTAGTCGTGTTTATGAAAAGCGGACAGTCGGTCGCGATACGCGCAATTTAACATCGACTCGTTGATTAGCATGCGAAGAGTAACACACAGGGGAACAACGCGTCGGGTCCGTGGCCGAGGCGTTGAATGATCGCCGCTCGAAAAACCGTGTCAGCTCGGACGTCAACGATTTTAGCATAAGAATACCGAGATCTCGCCGCGGCGCGCTGGTCCGGCTTGTATTTGTACGTTCATTGTCCGGCCCGGATGCTAACACGAGGAACGGCCAGAAGAAAAATAGACGGCGTCACCGGTGCCGTGAACTACGTCGTGATCGAGTGCAGTTATGACACTCCCGACGGCACATTTGTATGCGAATAAACACGGACGTGGGAGGTGAGAGACTGAATAATAACTGTGGCTAACGTCTCGCTGTCAGAGGGACTTGCCGGCCGGTTAACGGGCTACTTTTGCGTCTTCATTCGCGGAAAGTGTCTGCCAGACAAAAGGTATTCCATTAAAACCATCGGCTAACGCGTCGAATTCCTGTACCCGTGTACGTAACTCGAAGTTACGTTACGAAGCTCGAACCTGTCTATTTATATCCACCTACCTACGCGTAATATTGCTCTTAATGGACGTATATTGGTAACAGGATCATATACGGAAGATCGAAGACACGCGAACGTAACAACTTGTTTCTTACATTGATAGCTTTTTGCGTGTCGCTCGACCGAACGTCTCTGTAAATATTTAAAAGATCGATAACGTTACGCGTTTTCCTAGTAGCGAAGCGATCACAGACTACCGCGATGAAAAATATAACCGCGGAGGTAAAGCTGTCGCGGTAGCTGATGGAAATTACCATGGTCGTAAACGACGTGCGCGATTCCCGATGATTGCAAACGACACCCGTACAGCCCCTTCGCGGACCAATTTAATATGCGAACGACCGAGTCCCGGTCCCGGCGGTGCGCTGATATAAAATGATCCGCGGCTGTATCTAACGCGGTAACGTGCAGTCTGTTGCGTCGACTGACAGGTGAGGCTACATTCAATTTTTGTAATCGAGCCCGGGAGAGCTTTAGCCTCCTACCCTCAGGCATCGTACCGATTCTCTCTCTCTCTCTCTCTTTCTTTCTCTTTCTCTCTGTACACTCGCGTGGATTCGGCAGTTTCGACCCCCTTTTGTGTCTGACAGATAAACCGCAACCATTATTCGCCCTCTTTCTCTTGGCAAGTCCGCGCGCCACCCTTTCCACGGTCGCGGTGTTCGTTGTATCCTTTTCTGCAGAGGCTGGCGGTAATAGCCGAGTCCGGTCGTGCGCTTCGATAGCGGTAGATAACCGACACGAGCAGAGTACAGAGAGCGAAGCACCAATTAGGAATTAGATTTCTCCTGGATGCCGGATCTCTTTATTTGTTCTCTTGGCATGCCTCTATGTTCCCCGCTGCGATCTCCGCGGTTGCTACGAGGCTGAGTACGTGTGCCCGTTTAGTCGGTGCGGGCTCTCTTTCTCTTTCTCTGTACTGATTCACAGCCATTGGTATACTCGCAGTGGTACGTGTCTCGCGAGCGCAACGAGAAGTACACGCGTACAGAAAAAGAAAGAGAAAGAGAGAGAGAGAGAGGGGGGGGAAGAGAGAGACCAAGCAAGCTCTAATGAACGCTGAAAATTAGCCGCTATCTATTCATCTGACTGGTAGCTGCGTCCTGCCGCGAAGGAACGAAGAAGCCCGGAGAGAGGAAGGGAGAAAAAGAAGAGTGCGCAAGTCGGCAGCCTATGCGAAAACTACTACCTTCTGTCGTGTGCCGGGTACCTCCATCGGGATTTAATTCGATCGTCTATTCGAGCAGACGACGCAACTCCTGTAAAATCACTCGTACAATGCCAGCTACTAATAAAATTAATTCACTCTGTATTAGAACGAATAACTTCGTTCCGATATTAATTCTACGTTACGGACCGAACAATAATCCCGAGATCGTCGTTAAGGATCGGATAAGTTAAGGATTCGCGTACGAGCGAGCCTGCTCGAAACGCGTAATATTGGATTTTATTTATCCATGGCGAAAGAAATGACGACAACGAGAGAAAAACGAAGAAGATTCGTCCGAAGAAAATATGAGCGACAGACGGAAATATGACAAAGAACCGGTGGATTACAGTCGCTGGGAGGAAAGGAAAGAAGAGGAGAGAGCGGCTTTTGCGGAGACAACAATTTTACGAGATAGAACCGCGTACATGAGACGATATAAAACACCGCTTCCAGAGAGCCTATGCCACTTTGGCTCACCCGATAGGCAAGGGTACAGCTAAAAGCGGAATGTCGTTCGGTGACATAACTTTAGGAAAATTTGTTTCACGAGGAAAATATTTTTACGTTTTAGCTTCTTGTTTGTCGCGAATGAGCGCCTGCGCGATGGAAAATAACCCGGCTGCTTGTTCACGTGGCAAAATTATTACTTATTTATCGCGAGGAAAGTCAATCACCGCGCATTCGCTTTTGTACCAGCAACACGAGCCGCTAAATTAAATAATTAACCGAGTGCGCATAAAACAAGTAATCTCGATAGTATAAATACTGATCCCTGAGTATGGAATTTCGTCGTACGCATAAAGTATTTCTTTCCGAGCTTCTACTCCTATCTGGCCCATTTTGCAAAATTCAGGACCGTTCGCCTGGAACGGAATTTCTTTCATTGTTCTTCAACAATGTTTACCCGATAACATGAAATTTTCCATGCGTGTTTAATTAAACACGCAGCCGAAAACAAAGCCGACGTTTCTTTCCAGCTAGGTCGCCAATATTCGTGGGGTACGATGGAACGTGCAGATTCTATTATCACGAGAACAGGAACTCGTAGCATGGCCAGAGTATCCGCCGCTCTGGTGCTGCTGCCTCTGGTCCAGCGGAGTTGGTCAATCGGGATCTCTCTTGGATTACGCTTTACACGGATCCAATCCCCGTTCCTACCCGTCCTACCTAATTAAACGGAACTAATACTGACGCTGCATGTAGTCATTGAAAACGCCTATAACGAACGTTCCCTAGCATGCCGCAGCTACACGTACAACGATCGACTTGTGTTCATTTCGTTCGCGCGTATTCATCAGCCCGCTGAATAAGACAAAGTGAATCGAATCATGGCCAAGAAACCTATAATGATTCTAAGTAGACGTTTCACTCCGATCTCCTTCCGAGTCAGGTTATATTTTAGTTTTCTTTTAACGCCTTCGCAGTGACCAATTGCTTTTTATTCCTTCGCGTTGATCGCACATTCTCATCGAAAATTTCAACGTTAGACCATAGTAAACGGTATGGCATTTTAATACGTTTGATTGCGTCAAAGAGAACACGTTACTTGCCACGAATCTATATCGAACCTTCGAACGCGCTTGCACGACTATTAATGAACTAGAAGCAGAAGCGTTCGTCTGTCTGCTATTATAAGACCGAACGTTTGACATTAGCTTTATTAAATAAAATCGCATCAAGAGGATCGTATACAACGGGGTTAATTGAATGATTGGTCGTGGTATACCCGGGTCAGGTCGTATCGCATTTTCCTACCGCGTGTATTGCCCCCGCGTCTATTCGAACATCATCGTGCACGCGTGTACGTGCGCAGGGCCACAATACTTCTCCGACTGTTTATTCACGCTTACGTAACTGCATATACGCCGAGGCTACACATTCATTCATACAACGTAAAATACTTTGGTGTATTTCGTTTGACGTAGTTTGCACATTAGTAATGCAAATTCCACGCTATTTCACCTTCCGCGAGGGTTCAACCACTATGGATTTTCAGAGATAGCACTCAACCACGGACCTTTTTGGTACGCGAAAAGGGATGGAAATTTGGTAGCATCAAGGGCTACGTTAATTTTGATCCACTGACGTAAGTGGAAGCGAATTACACCATCACGGCGCACGGCGAATCATCGAATCGCTGAGAAAATTGGATCGCGTTATACGGACGAACCAACTTTATCGTCCTTTATCGGCCTAACATCTTTCGAATATTTATCTCTGCTACAAACGGAATATTCGTCGATCCTTTCTTTCCTCTCTATACTTTTTCTTTCTCTTTTGTTTATTCTTCGCGTGACCATTAATTTTAAATGTACACGGGTTATCGACAAAAAGTCGACTGTTACTAGACGCTTCGTATCAGTCCGTTAGGAATGTTCATTTTTGCGACGTCCAACAACGACGTTGGTTAATGTAAAATACCTTCTACTTTTTAACTGACGGATCGAAGGAACAGCGCGTAATCATCAAGGCCATTAACGAGTACATTTTTTACCGAAACGTGCAAGTTTACGATCGTTTTTAATGGCAAGATGAATCTTCCAATATCTCGTTTTTGCCACCCAACCCGGAGAACATGTAACGAAATAAAGCATGGCGTTAATCCAATTTTCATTGCTGTTTTCATTACGATAATGCGTTGGCATTTCAAAGTATCGGATAACTCGGTTTTTGTTCGCGTTCAATCCTTTCGCCAGCCGTCCCATTTACTTTTTTCCCCATCGCCGTTTCTTCCGATCGTTCTTGTTGCTAAACTTACCAGCTTCGAATATTGCGTAACGAAAAGAATACGCACGGAACACATGCGATGTGCCTTCGATCCTTTTCGTTATTCGATACCACGCTAGCAGAAGAAGATTCGTTTACGATCCAAGGATGCATTTGCTCATAACATAGATGCACAGACATCGATCGTGTATAAATGCGCATTCCGGACAACGAGCGTCATTCGTCGATTAGACGCTTTCGAGTTCTTTAATTAGACACCCAGCGTTAAGGAGCAGCCAGCTTTCATTAAGTTAATGAGTAAAAAATGGCGAGTGGCCGCGTATAAAATCTGTCGGCGGTTCTTAGCGTGTCGCGAGGGAAGCCCAATGAAATTCCTGAGAAAGAATTAATTACATCGGTATTGCGGCGTCGGCGGGGTCAACGTTGTCGAGCGAAAGTATTTTCCGCGGATCAATAGAATCCAGCTGAATTGCATTGAGATCGAGCAAAATGCTAATAATGTCGACGTCGCATTGTTCGACGGAATCGTAAGAGTGATTCACCGATACGCCCAACGACAATGCCTTTTTAATATCGGTTCACGAGGCGCGACTGTTACACTCGTGGAATTATTATAATGAGGACTTCTGAAGTATCTAGTTACCCGGCTGTATAGTGACCTCCTCCTATCCCTACGTTCCTCTAAATAGAAACGCACCGAGACGATCTCCGTTTCAATGATCTCGCGCGTGGTTAAGCTTTTCCGGTAATACGCTTTCCTACAGGCGTTACGGTAATAAAATTCGTGGAACACACTGTACGTATCGCGCTGCAACGAATCGATAATAAGTAACAATCGCGTATCAATAGAGTAACAATTAAAATGCAACCATACAACTATCAGATTTCTTCCGAGTCTCTTCACGGACGTTAAGATGCGTAGATAAGCAATAGGTTCATGAAAGCGATAAAATTGCTTTCCTATTTCCAGACCATAATGCGAGATTTAATTAAAATAATAATAGCAAGCTACCATTGAGAGTTACTTGCGTGCAACTTGTTCGCCTTCGATTCTACGCGAGAGTTTCACTTGCAAATTATACACGCCGCGTCACCGATCGTTCGATCAACGATTCCAGTGAAAGGATAGGTGGAAGATTATTTCTAAATCACAATGCGATTACCACCTACTCGGTACTACATATTAATTTATAAGCTAGTCAAACATATATGTATACGGGCAGTATACATGTATTTGCGAGAAAGTTGAAAACATTTTCTGTTTAATCTCGAGAAACGAAAAGATATTCACTGTACGTCAATGGAAAAAAATGATTCGGATGGCAAAAGAGAATCTTTAAACCTTCTTAATCGTTTGAGAATCTATTTGACATATCGGAGAAGCGAAACTAAACTCCCGCTAAGTTCTGCTCATCCTTTCGTTTGTAACACTAGAAACGTTCATTTCTCTAAGAAAACCTTGGCATGCATATCTATCTGTCACGATTCTCGATCACGATCGGTTTCGTCGATTTCATAGAATATGCCCGCCTGATCGAGAAGAACAATAATCCCTGGTCCTATCTCTGATTATACTGCCTTGAAAATCGCAAAACGTCCTGCGCGGCTCGTATGGCATCGAGTAAGAGAACCTATTATCTATTTATATTATTTTCAGCATCGATCGATCGCCTCCATCTCAATTACACCTTTTCCCTCGATCCGCTTTTGCCGTATTTCGAAAGGTCACCGAGCACCAAAGTGAAATAGACCATTCTGAGCCAACCGCGGAGGAAAGTCGTCTCACTCGCACACGATCGCCTCTGCGGGGAGCATAAGAACGATTCGAAGATAGCAGCAGTGCCGGACGGTTCACGTCATAATAAAATTAAATTCATATCTGGGATCAAGGGAACGCGAGAGAGCTACCGCGGCATGACCTCCCGTTTATTGTAAGCAAACACGTATGTCCTAGTTCGTCTTTCTTTGTCTCCTTCATCTACCCTTTCTGTACTTCTTCCTTTCTCTGCCTATCCCTTTTAACGTCAGCCTGTCTCCCTTTTGGCCTCGTTTTCGCGCGTAGTTCCATATCTCTTTCTCCGTCTCAAATAGTTTTGATTCATGAGAAGGGTGTAACCTGAGCATGCGTGCTACGCGTGTGTGCGTGCACACCTTGAGTGTTGTGTTTTTCCACTCCTCTCTGTACACCACGTTCCGTTCTCTTCTTCGTCTAGCGCGTTCTTCCGACGGACGAGGCGAAATCCGACACTGCATACCAGTAACTCGACTTCCAACCCGGCGCCCACCCTCTCTTTCTTCTTCCGCCACGTCCGTCTACCTTTCCTCCCGCCTCCATCTTTTCCGTTCCTCCAACTCTTCCTCCTACTCTCTCATCTACTCCACCTCTCTCACTTTCTACTCTAACGTGTCTGATTTTACGTGTGCTCGCGCTCACGACGACCGGTCTACGTATAAACACGTGTCAACATGTCGGTTGACATAGATTTTTCGCCGAGATAGAACCTCGGAAATAAGACGAGAGGCCCCGAAACGCACTCGAGAGAAGCTTGATCGACTCTCCTCCGAGGGAGATGGAGTACGAGAAAGAGAATAAGCCGAGCACGAGGGAGGAGTATCCCGAAACCAGTTTGTACGTTTCGGAGAGACGCATCGTTCTTAAATGTACGGCCACTTGGGGCGCTTGTGGATCCACGTTTAACACCAGGAGGCATAGTGTTGTATTGTTGCCTCGCTTGACTTTTAGGAACGGTGTATCGCGTTTGTTATGTCCTTAATCGATGCCTCTCTTTTTTCACCAGTGTTATTAGCTATAACTGGTTATTAGTTCCAGCGATCGCTTACGCGTCGAATCTATCCGCAAATTTTTCCATCAGCCTCGTTTCGTTCCGCACGGAGGTTCGTTAAACGATGATCCCGTCCAGTGGAATAAAAAACGAAGCAGGTTGAGTATAATGTACTTGTTGTTCGACGCTCTCCATCGATCTAAGATCTCGCGATATTTCCTATCTATATTCAAATTTTTATTCAGATGGCAATACTTTCAAACAATAGCTTCGTTTATATCGAGAATAAACGGATTCATCGCGTGAAATAGATCTAGATTAAAATTATAGCCAGACAAGTCCACTTCTGAATATCATAAAGCCGATTTGTAGTAGCATGATTAACCGGCTCAGATCGGTAATTGACATGCACGCTATTTTCCGAGTTGCAAACGATCCCTCTTGCTGTTTGATAATTTTCTTCCTACGTTCGTGCCGTAACCATGAATCATGTGTTCACGCCGAAAGACCAAGATGTACATGCACACATTACATGTATGCGTTCTAGCGCGGGTGAAAGTTGTGATATATCCGTTATAATTTCGTACAGTTGGCGTATTGCTTCCGGACGTAGGAACCATTTGTTCCGGAAAATGGCGCAATTTTGTCTCCCCCGCGCGGGAGAACAAGCGCAATACCTTCGTGGATATAATTTAAACAAGGGCTCTTTATGTAACACGGTCTATTTATTTGGGCATACCTACGCTTGTCCGCCGTATACAATGCCCATGCGAAACGTCACACAATTTCTGTTAAACGTCCTCGCCTCTAATGGACGTGTCGACTCGCGTGCGGCTTTGTAGAAATGTATTATATTTTGCAGCTTCGGCCAGAGACAATGCTCGATTTAACCGACAATAGTCGATACATTCTCGTACGATCAGAATTTTCCACTCCTGTACGAACCTTCGATGCTTCGAATACGTGATTGTATGAATTAAACGCGAAATACTTCCATTATTCCACTTTACCTGAAGATTGCACGTTTCCCGAACATCGTGTAATGATATCGTACAAATATAATTTCGAGAACTCTCGTCAAATGTTAAATATAATCCACATAAAAGAGTACCAATTTTTCGACAATCTGTGCAGTAACAAAGATCAACGATACTAATTTTCGCCAAATTTACGCGCAAACGTATAAGTCGTTTTGTTCCACCGTTTAAACGCAATTCGACTAGTAGTAGACCACCGACGTAGCCTTTCTGTATTCTCGAACGCGAAGAAATTTGACCAATAAAGCTTGTGCTCTTTTATAGCTACTATAAGCCCGCGGTGGCTACAGTCACAATTTTATAAATCGTATGCGACTGAATTGCACGGAAACGCCGACACGCAAAATCGGCACGTTCGCTCGACACAAGTACTTTCTTCTTCGTCCCGGCCATACTGACGTACGAATTTTCTCCCACTCGCCAGTCCGGCACTCTTTCTCCCTCCTTTTCCATCCCCAAGAGGACCCTCGTCTCGGAAAATTCGATTTCAAGGATTTGCTAGCGACAGACACGAATACACGACTTTCGCGGCATAGTGCAGCATGAGTGGAGAGACGAAGCTCTTCTACAGGTACAAAAGCTATTGCTGCTCTTCGTCAATGACGATACGTCTATACGTAATACATATCCGAAAACTCGAGCGTTTCGTCGTCTAGACACGTATGCGTAGTACTCCATTACTTTTATGCATCGATATTAAAACAAAGTTTATTTTCATTCTTTTTACCGATACGATTCGAGAGTTATTTAGAACGCGGATCATTTGCAAGTAACATTTGGGAAGTATTATTTAATAATATTTCCCGTTTACGATAACTATGGAAATACAAAAACAGCAATACATACAACCATCGCGAATTTATACAATTGGCGTCGCAGTGCTGCGATATTGCTCGAGGACATGCAAAAATATGTACTATGCGACCTCAATTTTGAGCTACGATTATTTTCATGTTGCACATGTTTGGGTCGCATGGGGATTCTACTGCCAATCGAAACAATACTCCCTTGGTTTAATATACCAGGCCGGCTGACAGCTACAGAAATTAGTTACGCCAACGCAATTTGTCAAAAGAATTACCGGAACAGAGAAATGATTGTAATTCGTGAACAAGGTCAAGTATGGTACGCGGTGGTCGAGTTTCGAGAAACGACGCTCTCATGCAATAATGCTGCTTATATTATGCGAAAGTATAAAATAAATACGCGGCCGAATATCATCGTTGTTACGGTGTAAATATTGATCCGCAATGTAATTGTTCAATTTACAGCAACGTGCAATATGCGATGGAGAAGAACAAAAAGGTAAAAGAATAGATTGGTTTGACTCACCTTCGGTCGGCGTGCAGCAATTCCACGATACGAACAGCAAAACTGGCCACTGGACAGGATTGAAAAAACCACGAAAAAATCGAGATGACCGAGGGCACGGGGTTTTTCTGCTTCTCGAGTTCTTCCCTCGAAAGGGGTGCGTGAATGCGTGCGTGCGTGTCTAAGGTCCCTCTCGCGTGCGGTGTGAGAACTCTTTTTCGGTGTTCGCGAAACGAGGTAAAAAGTAGACGATGAGGTCGGCCAAGTCCACTTGCAGATTCCACGTTCCGTTTCTGGCCCTTTCTTCGTTCGCCTTGCTTCTTTAATTACTCCTTTTTTCTTTAATTGCCCCTCTTAATATGCGAAACGGCACACGAATTTCAATAGGTTCGCGTGATTATTAATTAAGACGTTCCATTCCAATCGAGCTGAATGATGTATACACTGTAAGGTGATCAGGACATCGGGCCGATGATTGGTCGTGCAGAACGAATGCCTCCTTTCGCTTGGTCCTGATTAATTATCTATTCGGGTAATCGGCGTCGTTCATTTACTTTGTCCGCCAAGATACGTGTTCAGCAACTTTCAAATATGGACGTCGATGAACGTTGCTCGCCGGTTAATTAACTTAACGAAAAGTCAAGAAGAATGTCTTTTTTTCCTGGCGAGAAACCACGTGATGCGCAGAACGTCAAGATAAAAACACTGCACGACTTTGTCGGATATAATGTTGTCGGAAATATTTTCGTAGATCGATCGAATTATTTCTGCATCGTGCACTTATTTCGAACGCGTCGCTTAAACGATGCGCATAACGTACTGGCTTTAATCTTCGATACGATACATTGTTTCGATTGCGATAAGCGACTGACGTCGGATGGTACGATAGGCGCGCGGTCGACGATCAGTCGGTTACTTACTGAAAAAGACATAAACACCGGTGCGCGTCGCAGTAACAGACAATGTTTATCAACACGAAACATCAATTCTGTGCAACAGTACCGTGTCAATATCGACGAGTTTGTCAATACCGAAACTTGTATTTTTCTATTTTAATTAATCTCCTCGTTCGAAATGCGACGTAGAGTGAAGTCGTCTGCTGATCCGGTAATATAGATGTTTTGCAGCTGCATAAGCGGTAGATCGAATCTGTTTAGCTATGCGTGAAGGAATTGGAACATTGTTCTTGAATATCACTCTCTCTCTCTCTCTCTCTATATATATATATATTTTTTTTTCTCTGTTTAATGATTAATCGTTCTCACGCGATTAACTTGTCAGTGATTTTGATTCTGTCGTTTACGTTTGTGCCCTTCGGTTATCTTTCCATCGATTGTCATTATTCTCTATGTATCAAGCAAATTCCAATCAAGACTCTAATCTTTCGAGGCTGTAATCAAACGACGAGTCCTAGATTCTGAATCGACGTCAGTGATTGACTCTGCGTAGAGAAACGAGGATGTCTGTCCGCACATACGTCGGATTAATTACTCCAGCGGTTAGTCGGCACACTACGCTCACTCGTGGCCAAGTTACCGGTATATATACGGCTACACCGGCCTCCAATTGCAGTTACTCGTGGCTGATGCACCACAGAACGCATCTCGAAACCCACACGCAGACGGCAACCCCGAAGCTTGCACTAGAAACACCCTCGGTAGCACTCCAGAGTACTCGATCGCACTCACGTCGACGGATCATGATGTTGCCAACGAGCACTGATTCAATGTAAACACACACACGTACACGGTTACACACACGTATACATAGACTATATGCGCACACTATAGTCGTGTCACAAATCCGAACGGCGTTGTCGTCAAAATTAGTTACTAATCATGCTTCGATCAATTCCAGAAGACAATCCCGCTCGACGACGACACTCCTTGCAAAGTATTCTACACGATAACACACCGTCCCAACGAAGGATTCACGTGTACGTCTAACTGGTCCTAGTCGTACACGGATCTACTCGATCGATATTCTAGGTTAAATTTCCGCGTTATCATCGCGCGCGATTCTAGTCCACCATATTGTATCACACTTACCAATAGGCAATTCGAAACCATCGGGATGGGATTACTGTAAATATCGATTCTCGATTAAGGTGGATAACCTCGAAATTGCGATTCGATACTTCTCAGTCGAGATTGATTTCGCGCGTGAAACGCATCGCAGTGGACCGACCGACGAACGTCACTGATTGACAGTTTCGCGAACACGCGGCCGCTAGTGAAATTTAAACGCGAATCGGTCGTATGGACCACCGTGATCCGGCCTCGGAACACACGCTCGTTGAACTGTCGTTCGGAGCAGCTCGGCCCGCGGTTTAGTATCAACGTTCGTTCTTGGCTGGCGTCGCGCCCCTCCCGGGACGCCGGTCGACGCCAATCGAGTGCGCGTATACCTACGTGCACGTACCTGCGAACCTGAGAGGAGAACCCACCTCTGCCTTCCTGCCTGAATCTCGACTGCACGCACCTCTACGTGATCCTGTGTGAGTACCTTTTCTGTATTTGCATTCGCGTCCTATTCGACGATTTTGTTTCGGTTCCGCCATTTTTTCCCTCTTTTTTTCTAACTCGCTACGAATATCGCCGGGTATCTTCGATATTGAATTGTCATTCGGGGAATAACCGTAACTGGGGACAAGTCATAGAGAATTTTGATTTTCGTACGGTATTTCGTTTAAAAACAAGCAATTTGCTCGTTCAATCTCTTTTAACCTAGCTTTGCGAATATCTTTGAACGAGTTTTATCATTGACAGAGCGTGGCGCTATCGTCGTGTCGCCTCGACTAGTTTTTGGCGGGCAACCGAAAGTAATTCGACGCGTTCGGATTGTTATGTTTATGTATATGTAATACACTTTGAATCTTCAAATTTCTCCGTGACTTGCTTTTTTTTTTTTGAATTTTTATTTCCAAACAATGTTTTATACAGTGTCAGCCCATATGCTTGTGCAACGAAATTACTCGAAGCATGTTGTTAATTCTATTATATGTACATGTTTGTATTATAAAATGCATTATTTTCGGTAAACGTAATGTTTCAAAACGATGTAAATCTTTCTCGCTTGTGTCACAAGCGTAACGTTCAAGATATTTTTTATCCACCAGATTTTTCTATAATTATTTACTATGGAAAGCATTTGTGACGCGATAAGATAATACAAAGGAGTATGATACAAACTGTAGATAGATCAAAGCTCACGACGAGTACATTAGTAAAAGGGCTTGCCTCTCAGGTGGCTCAATTTAATTGAAGTACAACAGGTATACTGGTGGAAGGCCAGACTCGTTTTCCTTCTCATCGTATTACCATACTTGAGTAGCACGCGCGGACAGCAAACGCGGAATTCGCAGCGCCGCGTCTCGACCTTGCTTTCGCTCTAATTGGCAGACGCTGATCTAAGGTCTCGAATTTAAACGTTCGTTTAATGACAAAACTTCTATTATTCTTCACGATCTCGCTTCGTCCGTGGCATCTTGTTACAATCCTGTCCTCCGACCGATCGATAGAACCAGGTGGATTTATATTTAACAACAGCCTTTGTCCTGCTTATTAATTTCCTGGCTGTGCAGGATGATCCAATTGAAAAGAAATAACGTTAGTACACATGAAATTGAAATGCCATTACCGTTTTTCCATTGAATATGTTGCATCCAGGAAAAGAATGTCGATAATAATTATTCTGTATGATTTTCCCGTTCTTCTATCTCAAACATATATTACACGAATTTTCCATTGGATAAACAACCGATATTACGCGAAACCGTATTATTGGATGCTTGTGTGGTTGCGAGCACTATGTGCTAGTCGAAAATTTCTTGTTTAATCATTTTATCGTTACGTATACCAACGTATACCACGTCATTGCATATCTGTTTTAGTTTGCGATCGTTTCCGTTTCCACATGCATATGTTCGGACGAATACATGGAAAGTATCGGCCGGGAACTTCCGAGCACTCGATTTTACCAGTGGTGTTGGTAGTTCACATAAGTGTAGAGAAAAGCCAGGCTACATGCCGCATGCAGAGCCACGCATGTGCGCCTGTTGGGAAGAGATTTCATAGTCCATGTAGTTTGGCATCAATGCGAAATCTGGGGTTGGTTTCAGACGCGCGATAAAGCCATTTCAAATTGAATAACAGATTTCTGAGTACACAACAAAATGCACTTGCTGCGAACGCTTCTGAAACCTGGGAAAGAGGGTGGAACAATAGTGCGCGCTTTCCCCTCTACTTACACTTTCCATTTGGCCTGTCTACGAGCCCGACTGTCTACGTTTTCAACAAATATGTACGTTACCAGCCTGATCGACTGTTTCACTTCCATCTCTGTACATGTACGCTATTTATATCCACGCTCGATGACTAACAGTAAGTATAGCTATGCTGTACGCGTTAAAAAACGTACTTTTTACTTTTTCGGTTTTATTTTTCTATCTCTAACATGAACAATAACAAGCGTTTGTCATTGAGATTAATCGCATTAGCACGAGATCGTGATCGTAAGAGGGGTTGGCTCTTCAGGTTTCAGGTAAAAGTTACGACGAATATTTTCGCCACGTTACAGTTCTACTTTCTCCAATATGTTTAATTCGTCCTTAAGTGCTCGTGCTGTTCGTTATCAACGTTTATGACGACGAGGAATACTATTTAACAAGATTCATCGATTAATTTATCGAATTTCTAAAGTCGCTACCGCTTAAATTAAATCGCAAATTTTTGAACGAAAGTCGTAATTAAATCGTGCGTGATAAATTGTTCGTGGAAACGGTTTGAAAGAAATGCAAAAGTAAATACAAGCGGAGTCACTCGGAGCAATTGCGAAATATTTGACAGGCAATTAAGACGATGTCACTACATTAATTTTGCATTTGCATGCAATTAATGTTGAGTATCAAGTTGCATCTGCTGTTTCGTTAAAGCGTCGATAAAACAAGATAATTAAATAAAAAATTGCTTTTAGCTAAATTGGTTGGTTAACTGATCGGTCGATCATAAAAAGTGGACGGACGAAAAATTACCGTAATAAATTTTTGTCATTCAAGAAATTTTATACTAGTTGAAAAATCATTTATTCAGCTACCTTCTTTCTCATTATAATTTAGTACCACGTTAATATTTTTATAGGATAACGTTCGCTGTTTGATATTAATGATTCGAATGTATCACATGAATGTTTTTCATTTTTCGTAATTGCGTTTATCAATTCAACGCCCATAGGTACATAGTGATGTATTGAATATTTAAATCAGGAATATTGATTTCAACTTCGATATATTCAAAAATCACTCATATTTAACTTCATTTAACATTATTTACACATACTGAATGGTCGGGGCAGCTTTTTGTCAAAACTGCGAGCGCACTGATGTAATCTGACTGAATAGATTCGACGCGGCGTAATTACCATTTATTCTATTTTTAATGAACCGCCTTTAAAAATCATCGACGTGTACGAGCTCGAGTGATTCTTTAAAATATACTGGCTCCATTGTTCGTACGTAATAAAAGAGTTACATGTTTCAAAACACGCCTACAGCGACAAGCTTGATTTTTCTTTGAAATATCGTGACCGCATCGTTTCACGTTTTCTCTATATTATCTCGCTACACCGTATATTCAGATAATCACGTATTAATTCATATGCTGATTACGAACTTCTCTACGCAGTCGGCATCGTTCGTAACAATGCCGGTTATTTGTTTAACATTAACGCACGTTCATTTTACATTCATTAAGCGATGATTTACTATCTTTTACGGCGTACCTTGTAGAATCGTACCGTGAGATTGGGCCAATTAATAAACGCTTCGATATATAATAATAATTATCTGCCATTGTCAACGTTATCATTGCTAATTGCGATTTTAATTGCCTTTTACGAGTTATACGTTAACGACGTTACAAGATTACCAGGTCCGATAAATTCAGCCACGCGACGAGACGTTATAAAATTCTCGCTGGTAGTCAGCAAAGACATTACCATACGTTTCGCGAACGAGCGAGCGATCAGTTTGGTTTACCGTGTCACAGAGCACAGTCAATCTCGTCCCGATTCGAAGTTTCAGCTTTCGAGCGCGTGCTTCAGCAAAACTGATATTCCAAAACTTTTCACGGTTGACACGTTCGAGAGCGCTGGCTGTGAGAGGGTCGCGGGAACAAGTACGGTCGGATTGACGCTACGCGAAAGAGCGACAGAGGCTGAGATAGATAGAGAGAGGGAGAGAGAGAGAGAGAGAGAGAGAGTTTTACGGCGCGAGTTTCGAACCCTGAATCCCGAAGCCAACAACATTTGACAGCCAGAAAGCGACGAAGCAAAGTTAACGGGCGCCGTGCTGGTCGCGTTGCGCGCGTTCGGGGTTAAAGCGTAAGCGGCTATATGTTATGTAGATGCCGCCGCTGGACGGATAGTTATATAGCTTTCCACAGCTACTAGGATCTTGTTGTATGAAATTAGCATGGCCGTGATAGGATTGAATTTATTCATGTACGACTTAAACTAGCTGACGAGGGTAGCGCGCCTTTGTCGAGCATCCTCCAATGTTCGTTACTCGTTCTCTCTCTTTCCACTTATATCCTTGTTCCTTCCTTCGTCCGATCGGTACACCCTTCTCCGCTCGTTCTCTCCTCTTCGCACGGTTCCACCATAGCACTTACGTGTGTTTTGCGCCCGACACGATCGCTGCTTCTCTGTGTCTGTGCAAAACCGCGCGGCCAGTGTCGGCACGAACTGCATGCCCTCCTGCGCGTGCCACTCGTGCATTCTTTGCACCGATCGGACGTTATGCAGATCCTCTCTGAGGCTGAATTTGTGCCTGATGGCGAGGTACGAGGCAAGGTCGTGCATCAACCGGCAGAGTGACCGAGACTTTGCGCTACGAACGTTCAGGATCCCTCAAGATTCTTGGAATATTCCGTTCACGTTATACGATACTGACAAACAATATACCTATTCCACGTCCCTGTAAACAAGTTATCCACGCGATGTTGCTTTGGTTTTTCAAACGACGCGCGATTAACAGAATGATCTTTGCGTTTAATCGACCGAATGTTCATAAAGGCATCGTTATATCTACTGGCATTGTGCGATCAATCTGAAATACAATTCTACTTGTTACGTCGATAATCAAATGGAAAATGGGGACAACGTGGAAAAGGAATTTTAATGAATTGCGTGAGTCGTTCCTCGTTCGTTATCGCATAAATTGCACATTCTTGTCGCGAAATGAATTTCCCGCGTTCCCTAATCGCGTGGAAATGATTTAACGGTGTATTTAGTCGTCGAATAACGACAGGCGATGGAACCATTCTTCGTCGTCGCACGTCGGAGTACGTTCGCCGCCGTCTGGATCGATAAAGACTCGGCGAAGCATCGACAGAACAATGGCAAATGATATTTATGTATTATCACGCGTGAAAACGCTTATACGCTATCAAATTACTCGATAATATAGCAAAGAACATCGTTTCAACGCTAGAAAGCGAAAGGGGAGGTGAAATAAGTGTGGCAGAGGAATCGTCATTGAAATTAACAAGGAAAGCTACTTCGCGAGGTGGTGCACTGTCGGTAGCCGAAATGGTAGGGACACGTGTCACGTGTACGTGTTCTCACCGAATCAGCTCAGCGTAGTATGTATTTACGAACAACGACAAACACGTGTCGCGCCTTACTAAACTATGTGCTATTCCAACACGGCGATGATGACGTTAATTGCTTCGGAATAAATTCTACGACAAAACTTCATCAAGTTTTATGAACAGATTCTATGGCTAGTTTCCGCTTATCGTATCGTAGTAGATTACGTTTATAGAGTTTCATAATCCGAGAATACGATCGATTATATAGAATTGTTACGTTTATTTCGCTCCCGAAAAAAAAAAAAATACCCGATGAAGCAAATGACATAACCAACACCGTTTAGGATTCTCTTACGTGCGTAAAATTAAAGCAGCATAAATGAAATTAAGAAGTAACGAAAAGACAGAGGCAGAAGAGGTATCTGCGAGGTTGAAAAACGGCTTGGTGCTTAACGCCTCGTTCTTGGGTCGATCTGGAATGAAAAATTCTCTGTTGAAATGCAGCATTGCCGACGGCCTGAAAATTTCCTCCGGACGGAACGAGCCGGAAAGGTCTTTAATGATAAAGTGTCTTAAGGTCGGACGTCCCGCTCCAACTTGCTGGCTAACTAAATTAAGAGCGGCAGCTCGAGTACGCGCGCGTGAGAGCGTTCTTAAAATGAGTTTTAACTACCGTACGCAAACAACGACAACGGCTGCGACGAGGCGACAGTTGAATCTCAGAGGACAATAATTATCTAGCGATGATTCAGACATACGCCCTATCCCGCGATTCGACTCAACGTCACCATGACAGATTCTATTCTGCTGGCATTGAGCAGAATTCAGGGGTGACTTTGAGTTGTCAGTGTAGCGATCGTCAGTATAATGATCGCTAGAAAACCGGCGAAACCGAATCTACGAACTTACGAAGAATCTCGGTTCGAAACAGCGTTACTTTCGAACGGTTTTGACGCGACTTAGATGACCAACGATGACTTTTAAGCGATCTCGACCACCTATGATTCACACGATTTCAATAACGACGAATATCATTGCGTTCTTATTCTAACTGCATCAAAAACTTAGTATTCTGTTAATAATTCTATCTCTACTGGTTCTAAAATTGATTCAAATTTATGATTCTTTAACATCCTCAAAGATACTTTATACTCGTAGTGTACTCTCATTTTCTTATAGCTTCATTCGCTGTGGCGTTTAGGAAAACATGTAAATCTCCTTCGAATACCTACATCGCACATTGCCAGGAGCGTGTATGAAGTCTCGAAGAGCAGGTTTCAAACACATAACTCTCCAGCTTCCCCTCCTCTTCTTGCTCGTTTTTCCCAGTCTACACGGCCGATTGCATTTTGCTTGGACGTTTTACGAGACGAAAACGACAATTGTCGCTCGCTCTTTCATAACAAAACCAGCGATGCTACTTTATGAGCTTATATCAAGCATCTTTGCTCTCTTACTTTCTATTCTCTCTTCCTCCGTGTCGTAACGTAAGTCGTACCTATAATGATTCGACTTAAGTTTAACAAGGAGTATCGTCTTTAAGAACCGTTTGATATCGTCTCTTCCAAGAGATCTGGTAGGTGCGTGCGTCCTATGAAAAGGTTCGCTTTCCATTCCTCAAATAACTTTAATTCGTTTCCCATCACCTTCCCGGTGCTCTCCATCTCACACGATACATCGCTCTTCGCTGCACGATTCCCCGACGAAGCTGAGTATGCATCAAGACTGAAGTAGCCTTGCAACCGGTCCGATAATTATCTCGAACCGGAGGTGTACTATTAGTGATCGCAGTTTGACGTATACGATGGGCTCTTATCATCTTGCCGTTGCGCCGCTCGGTCCTTTGCATCCTTCCTCGTCATTAAAAGCAATCCTTTTGGCCGTACCGTATAGTCATTACTACGTACTTACGACACGTTACGCGCTAATTAATACATCACATTAATACATCCAGGATGACGGATGTGGTGCAACAGTATGGGAGAGATGCTGTCTTTTCTTTCAAATTCGTAAATTTCATCTTAATTTACATATATCGTTGTTGCTACAAAGGAACTCCGTAAAAATAATCACAATATGGCTAACGACATTAATATCAGCATTTGCATCATGGTTTGTAAAGATAAGTTCTATTTAAGCATTGCTAATACACGTACGCGAAAACGGTCAGCTGAAAAGCAGTGTTTTTAAACTCGAAAGAGATCGGCGATTAATTACCTTAAATTGGTACGGATGCTAATAGAAAAAGGCGGCGGATCGGCGTTGGTAACAGGTTGCAAATTGTTTGAAGTCGCGGTCGTCTAAATGGAGGGATGTAAGTGGACTGAAACGTCCCACGCGGCTGCGAAATGGCAATTCTGGGGGCGGTTGGCGAGGGAGTGGAAGGGGAGGGTGGGATTAGGGGAGCGAGAAAGGGTGTGAGGATAGAAAGGGAAGCGACCAAAGAAGCGTGGAGAAGGGGGTTTAGGATCGCGTGCTACGAGCCGGTTGTGTAGCCGGCATAAATGATAAAAACGGACAGGAGGAGCGACCGGTTCGCGGCTAAACCTCAATAAGTGTAAAGACCGCATGCAAATGCCAACCAATTATAAAAGGGAGTCCCTGGCATCTCTCGTCGTGAAATATTATCAATTTTCGACGCGCGTTATCGCACACCCCCGCATTCAGCGCGCTGGCTGTGTTACCGCGGGCTGAAAGCGCAAGAACGCGCGTTGCACTCTCGGACGTTGCAATCGTTTCCTAAAGTATCGTGATATATAGGAGAGTAGAGCCGTCACGATGTTTCTCGCAACTTGTACTTGCCATCGATTCTCCGCAATCCTCCGAGAGGAATATTACCACGTCCATCCACGAAACGTTTCAGCTTATCGGAAATATTCGACGAGCGCGATTATCTCGTTAGAGTACGATTATGCGATAGACACGTTGTATCGCGTACCTTCTCTCGGAGGCAGTGACATACTCTGCACTTCTGACGTCTCGTTTCGCAACGATTCTACAGAGACAAAAGAAGAAAACGAGATAGGGAGAACGAGAAATAGAGAGGGAGCAGTTGCATAACGTACAAATAACGAAGTATTCGCGAGTCGATGAGAGATAGCTCGTGACAAGGATTAATGGGGCGTAGCATCGGCGTTGCTTATTATTAGTAGTACTACTCGCATAATTAGCTATGGGAAAACGTGTAAGCAATGATCGATTCGAACGTCGACTCTCGAGTTTCGCTCTCTTAGTCTCCCGGTGGAGAACGCGTTCTTTTTCTCGGCCGCTAAAGAGGCTCTTCTTGCCCCGCCGGTATTCCACCGGCTCGCAACGTCGATCTGACAGTGATCGAGCACTGTCATTCGAGTCGACGGCGCATACCTTACAAGATTCTGTACGCGCCAGCAATTATGCTATCTTGGGAATGCCTTGTATCACTCGATTCTCGCTTTTCGCGGCATTAACAAAAGTACAAACATCGTACCGGCTACTGGAAACAGCACGGCATGCCGGGCCCGAGCTGGCACCGCTGGTTATTCGCGGTAATGCCACACCACCAAATATGAACCGAAGCTTAATTAACGTACAAGCAATTAACCGTAGAATTATCGTGCTCGGTTTTGCCACCCGGTGATTATCGGGAGGAGTGGGATTCCTCGAAACCGGAACGGTACGACGCCCGGAGGAAATTATTACGTACGTTTTTGTTCTATGTTACGTCGAAATTGTACGAACACGAGAAAGGGAATGGTCATTTTTGAGCAGCCCACGTAACATCCTACCGTTCCAACGGTTTAATTATTCTTTCGATTATGCCCCTTTTCTTCTTTATAGAAACCTGTTAGGACCGTTCAAATATTAACATTTAATTACTTACTACCGCTTTGCACTAATTCACACGAATGGCACAGAATTTCTCTTCTGTTTGATAATTCCAAAGTGCAAACGTCGATATTTAAAATATTCTTCGAGAAAAGATCGAGATGCGTAATACAAAAAGTAAGGTAAAACCGTTTGGAAGCTATCGATCGTCGCATTACAGAAAGGATCGTTCCGGAAAGTTGGTACAAATAACCTTTAGCCAAGAACGTCGACAGTTTCGATTTCGTTCAGCCAGACAACCATAGCAGGGAAACTTTTCGCAGGTTATTATCGTTTTGAAAGGGAACAGCGCCCGCGGCCGGAATCCGGTTGAACGATTCGTGGCGGTCGTCGTGAGCGGAAACGCGAGAACGATCGAGCCACCCTCGGTCTCCTTCGTACTACGGGCTTTCCATGCCTCTGCTCTTCGAGACCGCCACGAAGAATTCGCGGAATGTCGTCGCAGATCGCTTCTCCGAGGGTGAAAGCGGACCGCGTCCGGGGTACAGCCGAAACTTTTTGAAATAGAAAAATTAGATATCCGTTGTCTGTCCGAGAGAGATCCGTGGTCCCGCCACGCGAATTTCCTCTCGCGAAAAAAGGCGATGCGACGGCTGCGTAGGGTCGGTCGAAGAAACAGAAACGGAGAAGACGAGCGAACTGGAAAAGAGAGGCGTATGATATATGGAAGACTAAATCGAATTTTCGTTCGTTTGTGAACTTCGTTTGGCCGAAGAGTACAAGGCTAAAAGGATCTTGCAGTCGGGAATGAAATTTTTCCACTATCCGGGAAAACTTAACAGGGAGTGTGGAGTGAGGTTGTTATAAGAACAGGTGGGGGTGGTTATAGGCGGGGTTACAATTTTGTCCCTTGTTCCTTGCTTCCACTTATTAAAATACACATTTCGCGCTAATCCGCTCGTTATCGCGATGTAAAAATTAATCAAGTTTTCAAAGTCGTCCGCGTCGTCGTGACCCGTTCAAACGTAAATTCAAGAATGCCGCTTTTACGAGCTTCCTTTATTATTTATACGATAATTATTAAGACCGGGATTAAAAGTTGCGCCATTGCGGTGTAAGCTCACTGTCCACGACGTAAGCGGTTCAAGATTTTACGAACGGGAAGGAGAGTATAAAAATTAAATTAATAAGAGACGCTTGGTTCCCATGGAAGATGAAGACGGCCTGATTCAGCGAATTTAGGGCCGGGCTTCTTCCTGGTTTTCTATATATTTTTTTCCTCTTTCTGCGCGTCCGGGGTCAAAGACCTGCGACGTCGCGCGGAGCTCTTCCTTCGCTGCGTCCATGTCCCCGAGGATGAAGAGTACAGAAAGTCAGGAAGGGTAGATGGATGTCCTAACTGAGTTATAAACGCGACTATAAAAATCAAATTTGCGGCGTCTCCCCCGGCCAAATTGACTTAGACATTATTCCAATCTATTGCAGTCGAGGCTCTTCTAGAACAATTTTCAGTCTTGCCCGTCATAATATTCCACGCGGCATGAATCTTCGATTATTCGCGATTCGTATAACATTTTTCTCAGACTACGGACACGAAAGAAGACGAAAGCTGAGCGGAGAAGGCGCAAATACTCCGAGGTCGCGTTTGAAAAGCTTTCATCTTTGTCGATCTGTTGCGAGCATGTTTCTACGAAACCATGGCGATATTTTCACGTAGCTTCTTATGACGTGAAATCTCCAAGAACCGACCATTCCGGTGTCGCATCGTTTCGTTGCCTTTCGCGGCTACGTTCAATTTTTTCGCGCACGTGCTTCTAAGTAGTTCTCTTTTTCTGTGTGTGTTTCTTTTCTCCTTTCGTCTCTTCGACTGGACGAGGACGTTGCGTTTTACGAAACATAAAGTCGTAGAAACGACGTCCGACGAAACAGTTCGTGTCAAAGCGAATGCCCAGAGACGAAGTCAGCCGACAAATTTCACTTCCAATAAATGGTTGTGGTCGGCGGCCACTGTCAATCTTTATGAGATTTCGTGGTCAATGGAGATAATTTAGAACAGCGTCATTGCTCGTTCCCATGGTGCACGATTTATTGCCGGCGTTATTACGAACGGTCGTACCAAACCCTGTTAAGAGTGGTTGTTGCAGCCGCGTTGCAACTGGACAAGAGACAGGGGGGACAGAAATGGAAAAGATGAAGAAAGAAATAGAGCCTCGAAGCCATAGCATACAGAAACGCCTCGCGTGTAGACGTCCTTAAATAATATGCAGATTTTAACTGCTTATTCTGTCAACGTTATTATTTTATTGAGCAAACGACCATAGGTGGGAACGTATGGTCTGACCGGGTGACGTGTAATCGCGGAATTTTTCCTCGTTTAATTTATCGATCGGCTAGTTGTATTAATTCACGCGCACTCGCATTTTGATTCACTCGGCGAAAGCGATCTTCCCTCTAAATTGCCATAACGAGCCGTTGGAAAAATCCAGAAACTGCATGAAGATATTTCAGCTAATAACGCGGATTTCTATAAAAAAAAAATCAGTGATACAGAGGAAAACAGCAGCTGTGGTAATTTACCCATGCGTACTCTTTGCACAGGTCTCTCATCTAAAATTTAAATGAGCTTTACTTTGAGGAAGAGAAATTTACAGACCCATGTTTATTAATATCTGCTCGAGCTCCAAAACGGCTGTAAATTTGTTGACGCCACGGTAAAAACGATTTTTCCAACGATGCAGCCGCGGTGAGAGATTGGACTGGCTGCCAATTTAACGCCATTATCTCGGTCGACGTCGAACGCGAGAACCGGAGGCCGAAGGTGAGGTGTCAGGGGTTGGACGTAGACGTCGTCGTGATCGTCGCCGTCGTCGTCGTGTTGCTGGGGTGGCGGGCCGCTATATAAATTTCAAGGAAAGTGTTACGGAAGCGATTTGCAGTATGCGGGGAGCTATCCGGAGGCAGTTATGATCCGTTGCCAATAGCTAATGCGGCGATGGCGTGCAAATCGACGTAGACGGAACATGATTCAGTTGACTCGAAGTTGGCGCTGCCGGGTCTACCAATCGATCCTGAATCTCTGCATAAGCCTGTGTACCCGCTGTAACCGGTGCAGGTTGCTGCAGTTCACGACTAAAGCTGCAGCAAGTCGATACGGAGATGCGCCACCGGCGATTAAGAAACTTGTTCTAACGTCGCGAAGTTCCGGCGATAAAGCGAATAATGGTTCCGTCCGTTTTACGTGCCGTATCTGCCCGCTGAAAAACGTTTCCAAACGATCGAGCCACGGGACTCTACGAATTTCGTTTCGCCTACGTGATTCCAAAGAAACTCAAAATATAATCTCTGTCGAGTTTATAATAACGTTCAAAGTAGCAATTTTTATCTCTCTCTGCCTTTATCGCTTTATAACGGTTCGAACGGTTTAAAATTTAAATTAACGGTACAACAATAGCGAATCGGAACGTTATCACGGATGCCAGACGCTCGGTATTCGAGAAAAGTTGTTCGTGTGACATCTAAATATTCATGAAAATATGGAAGCACCGATTGAAACGCATCGTAGTCGGATGCCTTTCAGTCTCGAGAAGTCTTTATGGAATCCACGCGATACAACCAATACACTTTATGGATATCGATCAAAAGCAATAAGAACGATGATAGAATGCATCGCGCGTATAGAACGTTTTCTGCAAAGTAATGGCGACCGGGTGCATAGGCATCGATTTCCAATGAACGCTCGCTTTTAAGGCTAACAAGCTACTCCGTCACGTAAATCCTTAAGAATCGGAACCGGCCATTCTCATCGGGCCTCATTGAAACGGGATGGTTATATACGTGACGGAAATCGTGTTTCATTTCTCACGTTCTTCTTTACAATACACTCTCGGCAACTCGTCTGATACTTCAACTTTTAATGGGTGCAAACAACTGCCCTCTGCGCGCGCCACATCGTTCGCAATCGCTTCTTACTGTCTTTCGTTAGCGATGCCCGGATCAATCGGCTCGCGGATCTCTCGAAAGACCACCGTGAGAGGGAGAAAGAGAGTTCTCGCTGTCAACCAGCCGAACGAGATCGTTTTAAATTCGAGGCCGCTCGCCAACCAACACCGTTTATTAATTTAACCGACGGAGGCTTAATTAAACGCGTAGTCTCGTTTCGTGTTCGCGAAAAGGGGCGTGCCGGTTCGTGTGAATTCATCCCGGACGAAACGATTAGTCGAAATAAATTAGTACATCTAGCGTAATAACGGCCGATCAATGTTTCCCTTTACAAATTACGGGCCGTGTTTTCACGCGTGCCTCGAACTCGCGAGGTCTCGAAAACAAACCTGCGAAAAAAAGGTGCGCGGTAACACGATGTTTTGTTTGTTCCGTAACAGGTGACAGGACGAACCTATGAAATGTCCGAATTCCAATTGCGATCGGCATTTATCAGCTGACATTCGGGACACGTAAACAGGCGGCGAGACGGCCTGTTCGCCAGTTTTTCCATCGAGGCTTTACCACGGAATCGCGGCACGCATTCAGTGGGCATTGCGCGACCACCCGATCTGCTATCTGTTACAATGCGCGACATTATGCAACGGTATTCAGCCGTGAAACAATTATATGCGTTTCAAGCGGACCACGTTCGGCCTCGTAATCGTCGTAAATCTATTTTCGCGTGGTATTGTTTGCCCTGCATATTAACTTGTTACCGGCTCTTCTAAACGAACGATACGAACCAAACGATGATAATTTGCGATCGTGTAAATCTGTGTGAATTATCAGAGACCTCAGTTTTCTTTAGCTTCTTTGACGATTTCTCACTGCATAAATGTACACATTACGGTCGTGTTCCAAGGAGCAAAATAAAAAGAACAGAACGTCCATGTCCCGATTGAACGAACAAAAAGTTCAATTTCATCAGTCGTAAAGGTTCTAGCGATTCGACGACATTTCGTGGAGAAAGAAACAAGGGATAAAATCGTAGTATCGCGACGAATACGAATCATCGACGCATTTTCAACACTTTGCGTTTTGTTCGACCTCTTGTCCCCTTCTGTTTTTTAGTCCAAGCTTGGCTCCTGCTCGTTGTCCACAAAAGGCCATTTATTACGTTATCGTCGTATCGTCCGTTTCTCTGCAAAAGTTTCATTCCGAGTAATCAAGTAAACAGTCCCTTATGCGACACACAAAGTGCACGGCCCGAATTCGCGAGACGAGTATGAATACGGGACATGCGAATTGCAATCTCGTCCTTTACTCCAGAGTAAACTGATTTACACTCGTTGATGCGAGTCCCTTTCTACTTTCATACTGGAAACTGTCTCATATGCCGTAGGCGACCCGTATTTCGCCATCTGCCAGGATTTTCCACGTGTCATAGGACTACTTTATTTTCTGGCAATGGTAGCCGCCTCTTTCGTTTGGCCTCTTTGTCCCTTTTCTCTTCTTTTTCCCCCGGTTTTTCAACGTGTACACGGTGTACCAGCAAGGAGCAGCACACGTGTTCCTCTCGTTCGTCCCTTTTCGTAGATGCTCTCGTCGCGTTGAACGTCTTTCGATGCCAATTCGGGATAGACACTGACGTTTCCTCAAGGGTAACGTTATGGCAATCGTAGTTGATCGGATTCTGGCAAATCGACAACGTCTTTGCGCGCGTTTCTTGCTCGAATCTAACCGATTCGGGTATAACCGGAATGGTATTTGGATTTCATTAGCGTGCTCGCGTTTAATCAACATACTGTCTATTCGAGGCGGAGATAACCGAAATCCTGGAATTCACCGTTTAACGACACCTACACATAACGATATAACGACTCACGCGAACGCGTGTATTACGCGTTTTATGTCGCATAGCGTGTCCGATCGTGAAGCTTCGACCTCGCGATATCGCGGCGAAATAAAAAGGAAATTTATATTTCACACGATCGTGTTCCGAATCGGTAAAGATACGGGAAGCCAACAGTAAAAATTTCGCCGCTAAATATTCTTGCTTCAGACCCGACTGAAATAAACTCGCGCCACTCGATGGGACTGTACACGGTGTTCCGGAAAAGATAGCCGATAGCGAGCAAGATTTTCAGACAGTTTAATCTGAAATACATATTTATTCTGGTAATTTACTGTTTCAGATAACGACTATCTCGTACATAGTATTTGGTACGGATATCACGTACATTCCACGTATAATTTAAAAACCTACTCATTTTATAATTACATTGGTCGTTTAAACGGTTAAGTAAACTTTTCCGATATCGTTTGAATGTCTGTTCCTCTATCATAACATCTTATCGATACGGTAAATTAAACCCTCGATGTATCTGACGTAGAAAGTAATTAGACATCGCTTTGAAGCATATTTAAATCACGAGCCAAACGTATCTCTTTGAAAATTATCGCTAAAAGTAGACACGAGTCACTTTCTTGCTGGACACCCAGTACAATAGGAACCCGATCACTCGCGAGCGCGTTTGCCCATTCACGGCCACGGAGCTGCGTGGTTCACAGACACAGACACTCACGCACAGGCTCCTTTGAATCGAACCACGCTCGATTATGGACGTTGTCCACTTTGATGTTCGTGCCGATGCCGTGGAATCGGCCGTGCTGCGCCGATAGATTTCCACAAAGTAAATGTCGGCGGCAGGTGGCTGTTGGCCCGCCGTTTCACGGAATTCCCCGCGAAATCCTGGACTGCGTAATCGCAGCTCCGACCTACGCGCCGCGGGAGGCTACTCACTCCGTTTGCGTTTGCCTCCCAAAGGCTATCGTTTGCCCGAAAGATTGGTTTCTGTACGTGACGCCGACCTAACAGACTGCGGAACACGTGAACGAAGTATACGAATTTGAATTAAAAGTGTTGAATTTAAAACGTCGAATGTAGAACTTTAAATTTGTAATTCGACGTTCTGAACTTGCAATCTTTAATCAGATTCTAAATTGTTTGAATTATTTAATCCCAAACTCGGAACTTTCTTTTGTAAGAGAAAGGGGCCGTAATAGTCCTCGAAGATCCTTATCAAACAAGCGATTACGTCTTGCGACGTAAATTAAACGGGAGGATACACCGACGTTCATAAGTTTTGGGATCAGCGCCTTGCCATTCTATCGGCATACCTCTTAGCATAGTATATTTTCCTACAATCCTCTTTCCAACTATAACTTGTAGCGGGTTTCCTCATAAGCGATTTCCTCAAAATGTAAGAACGAGCACGCGCGTATTACGAAATCTCGCGTAATAATCGCTGGATTTTAATCCTCTTAGCTAGTGGTCGAATTAACTTTGCGTAGAATGATCAATCGAAATTGAAGGTAGAACATTTAAATGCAAAAACAAATACTAACAACACATATTGTCCGTTGCATCGTGAAAATGATAAGAATATTACACATTTAAATTACGTTTTTGCATGTCATTAGTATGCCCAGCCAACTGGTGAAGTACAATTTATCATTGGCCGGTGATTACAAATAATTGTAATGTGACTCTAATTATTAAATAATTGATGACAGGAAATTGTTGCACGGTCATTTCGTTGATTATTGAAATATTTAATATGATTCATCATGAAGATTAATAAGCTCGTCATTACGGGAAAACAAATTGCCACGATGATATAATAGACGGGGTCGCCTGTTCGGAAACAAATTAATTCACGCACCAACAATTTTATGTAACCTGTCCGTTTCTTATTGCTCTCGTTTCGTCGCGTTTATTTCTTTCCTGGGAACCATCGATTTCACATCAACCACTCATAAGAAATTTCGTACGTGTTTGCGACGCGTGAAATTACTCGATTCGTATCTGTGTGTCGCAACCTTTAGTCATAACCGAAACTTTTTTCTCCTACGGCTGCTTGGTACGTGAGCGCGTTTCCCTCCTTCTGAAAGGTGTACACGCGCCCGTAACGATACCATTCGAACGGGCTTGAAATTATTACACCGGTTATCGATAGCGCGTTTCTCGCGCGGTCAGATAAATTAACCCATTGCGCAATAATAAACAATTCATCATCGGCCCGTTATGAAACGCAACGTTACGATCCGTTCTGTACGCCCATTGAGTTCGCGTGTTTCGCAAGAAAATCGGGCAAAGACCCAACCACGCGACGCGGTTACCACACTCGCGCGATTGTTCTAGGCATAAATAACCGCGGACGGTGTACAACTCGCGCGCGCGATAAACAAATAGGCAAGGAATTATTATTAAAATGACCGCAGACAGTGGGGCGTAAATCATCCGAGACAGAGAGACAGAGAGACAGAGAGAGAGATAGAGAGAGAGAGAGAGGGAGAGAGAGAGAGTGAGAGCACAAAGACAAGTCGGAAACCGCGAAAGCCGGACTGACTCAAAAAAACACCGCGCGCATCGGGATTGGCGAGAATAGCATTCACGGAAGAGCAGCACAAAGTGTTCTTTCAGCGACAAGAACCCTCTCTGTTGGAGAAGCCGCGTGTAATGACACATCAACGGCCGCAATTCGGTGCCTTGGCCTATCGAGATCGCGATCTCGATCGCGGAACGGTGATCATGCGAACTCGTCGCCCGTTTTTGGCCCGCGTGTGGTCTCTCTCGAGTCAGTCGGCAGAAGAGTAAAGTTCCACGTTACGCTGCGAAATCTCGACCGAGGCAGGTCATTGTCTACCGTTGGCGACCTGGACGCGGCCACCAATCGCGCGGCCGAAACGCGATGGTTCGTTCCGAGCGACGCGACTCCACGCAACGCAACGGCCTTCTATCTTTGAGCGGCGTGGTTAGCGGAGAGATTGATGCGCTGAGAGTGAAGGGCTGTCCGTCCGTGAATACGTGAGCACCTGTCAGGTGCATCGGGCATTTCAGCTTCCTGCATGTTCCCGCTTCTATTCTCGATAGACACGGACCGCGGCTCGATAAGTAATGCAGAACGGTGTAGGTGTTGCTGCAGTGGACAGCACGGGACACGGCACTTACGACCGAAAGGCCAGGACCGTTCGCTAAAGCTCTCTAGTCGATACAGGGTGACGCGGTAATAGCGTTACGATAGAATCGCTGGCAGAATCGCGGGGATGGCGACCGAAACGAAGCGAGTCGTTCGTGTGTGAGATAATGCACCGTTCGCGACCATGTATCCCAAGTTTCCACTCGTTATAAGCGATAATTACGTTAGAAATTTCTCGATTCTCGTGGCGAGAACTCGTTAACTTATTGGGTGATAGTGTGGCAGAGTCGCGGATCGTAATTCGATCGAAATTTTTCATTATACCGTAGACGTTTCAACGAATTCGGAATTATATCGTTCGTTACTTTTCGATATTTGTAAATTTCGAGCGTGTCTAAATCTGTCCATTGAAAATACCTTTCGTTTCTATCGTGCGCTTATCAACAGATTTTTCGATACATCGCGATATACGCGAGATGAAAAGGATTTTTTCACGAAAACTGGTAACATAGGAGATTCATAATGGCCCAACGAGGTCGACTCCAGGCAACGCGATTCTAACGTGGAATATATTTTGAAGCGCGCGGAAAGGGATATCAATTAACCGCATTTCTCTTTGACGATCGTTCGATGAGACAGAGCAAAAAGAGTGTAGGAAGCACTTTGATGGTTGAATTCGAGTCGCTGGAACGTCCGACCTCGTCAAACATCGACATAGATTTTCCGACGGAATCGATTCTACCTGTCGTATGTGCGGCTGGAGTTGAGATATGACGTCGTGTGTCATTAGGTACGTCGTTATTCATTAAACTGACGTTCTAGTACTTCAGTCGGTCAAACGATAATCGATGTAGACGTATAGATCCTCGACAGTATTGGTGCCCCATCCGAGGTTGATTCTCCTCTTTCCCTTGCAAAGTGAGTGTCCCGCGAGAGGTCCGGCCCGATTTTCAGCTGCCGTAGTTCGATCAATCGGCTTCGTTAGTTATTTCACGAGCGTTACGCAAACAAAAAGATCGTTTTCTGGTAGAATTAGCAATTCCTTACGTTTCGTCCCTATGTGAGTTTCGATCGCTGTGCGTTTAACCGCCAACGTTCGAAACGTCGTTCCGTTTTTTCCGACGCTGGAGGGCACTTGCAGAATTACGTCGATGTTGGAACAGAAAAACGTAGGTTTATGCCGGCCTTGCAAAAAAGATAACGCCTCGTTTTCATTCCGCTAAGTGCTACTAATCGTCATACCGACACCAATCTTCTCTCCGATCGAAGAATCCAATTTTCCAGTTATTTTTCCCGCGCGCAGTAAATCCGCCGACGATGCTTCAACTCGGTCGTCTACGAACAATTCGTCGAGCAATGGCGCCGTCCTGCCGCGGGAAACCTCGTCAAAGTCGATCCGTGTCGATTCTTATCGCGCACCCGTTGGATTAGTATTCTGCATTCGCAAGCGTTGCAAAGCTCTCCGCATAAAACGATACGCGCACGCATTAAGGTTTGCGCGTGCGTGTAGTCGTGAACACTGGAAAAACGTGTGGAAATAGCCGCGGCGAGTGCGTGGGTAACGGTCTTCACGAAAATTACAAACCGATCGCTTACCCTCGAGCGGCGGACGGATTGGATCGGAACAAGAAGGCGAGCCACGCGGCTCTATACGAGCCTGTCGCTTTATCGAGATCACATCGAGCCGGCAATTAATCGACGCTGATCACACGGGCCCGGATTCATCCTTATAAATTGTAATACACGCCTTCTAAGCGATACGTTTCCTATTGGGTTAACGAAGCGAAACCGTTACACGTGGATCCTTTGCTCTTCCAAGGTTGCCCCGAAACCAGACACCGTTAAGACCACGCGTGATCAGAAACGAACAGCCCATTACTTTCCAAGTATATACACCGATTTCTATCCTGTTAATTACTACCGACAAGTCGTTGCGCTGTACGTCGATTTTTAACAGCGGTCGGACCTTCGATCGTTTTCGTTTACATAGACTGTCACTGTTCCGAGAAATCGTCGAGTTGTACAAGATTCGTATAAGGCTTATTTTTCTTGGCATATTATATTACTTAATAAACCTTCGCTATACGGTTGCTCGTGAAAGATCCGCAGACGTACGAACACAGCTTTGGCTTTGGTCATCAATTATATTCAGGTTCTCGAGATTCCCTAAATATCGTAACTTTAATTACTGCTCGAAGAGCGACAAGATGGTTCGTCTGGCCAGTCTTTAATTCGACGAGAGAAATTCTCTTCTCGGTAATATCACGGACATGTTCGCCATTATCCCAGGTTCTTGCATAGCTTCGATCTGCCTTTGCTCTGCAGCAACCCATTCTCCTTCTTCTCGTTCCACTGCTTTCTTCTGCTCTATCCTTACCACCCTGTTGATCATTCTACTTGTTTATGCACACATGTTACACGAGAGGAATGACGAGGCTCTCGTGTACCCGCGAGATATCAAAACACACTAGCGACCGAGCCAAGGCGTGGAATGCGTATTCGAAAGAATACCTCGAAGGCAACGCACACAGACGCCGCGACACCGACTTTGCATCGATGCTGCGCCAGCCGAAGGCGTCGCAAATAACTAAGGTTAATGAAAATGTATACGCGACCCCGTGTAACCTACGATCGTTTTGGCTTTTGCAATGTTGTTAAAAAAATTCTCCCATTTATTCGAACCGGTTGCAATAACAATGTGCATTAGAATCGACTAGCCGTGCATTGAACGTAGAATCGTTGTCGTAAGTTTATTTGCAGAATAAGCAACACGTGGTAACAATATGCTAGACCTTGGTTGGGTCGAGAGAAAATTGAAATGCGTACTACATCGGTCAACGATTTGGGATCACTTCTTCGATATTATTGTTAATTCGAAGTTGACGCTGCAAGTGTCATCAACGTGATATCCTTTAGCACGATAAAATTTTGTAGCACAAAAGTTTTTAGGATGGCAGAATTCTAAATCGACGAAATTTCTCGATTCTATGAGGAACGTAACGATTCCAAATATTTTACGTATTGGCTCGTGTTTTAATCATCGAACCTATTAACTTTGATCATAACTTACAATGTCACTTACAATGTAGATTTCCGGGCCGTCTAATAGCACAAAAGAGCAGACAATTAAAAAATGTAAATGCGTTCGAGTATCTGTATAGCATGTTGATACCACTTTTTAATCGTTATCGGTCTCGTTGGAATCGCATTACGCGCTTAATGTCACAGGTACAAAATTAGAATAATTTAACACGCTATTATGGAACGGTGTTAGCTATGTTGCTATTATTAGTAGGCTTACGGGGAGAGATGCGTCAAAGGAGAGACACGAAGGGCCCCGGGGCAACGTGCATTTACACGGTGCATCGGCGTTGCATCGCGCCGCGCGTCACAAATAACGGTGACTAATGAAAACGCGCATTCTATGGTCTCGTGCAGTTTTGCGCACGCGTGGACGTCAACCACAATAATCAATTGTAATCCGTGCAAATCACAGAGGTAGTAAAATAAAATAACTCGCCGCACTTAAACAGATACCGTGCAATTTCCCGTGATTCTATTGGTTCACGCAGCACATTCCTGCAGCCTCGAACAATTCACTTTGAAACAACGTGACCATTTAAGACTTTGCTAATTTTTTTTTTCTTTTTAACGACTATCGTCGATACATTTAATATCCTCGATATAGATTTGCCAAGGAGCTATTAGAAAGATGAAAAGTATTTCCGTTTGAGAAAATTATCCGCGAATCAGAGCAAATATAATTTATTGAGATGACAGTAATTCGGATATTAAGGTCGCTCGAGTCAAAGTTAGATCAACGTTGTCCGAAGAATACTCGATGATCCCTTAAAATCATGAATTTATTTCTGCGAATAACAGTAAAGGTCCTTTAACCTGCAAATAGAATCTTCGAAATACCAAATTCGCTATCCGTAAATTAGTTGTTAATCAATTTTGCGAACTTCGTCCCTGCGATTTTATTCGATACGTTTCGTTCGAGCGTGGAACATTCTTGGAATTTTCCTTTGCACGAAGGTGTGCACGTTGATAGCTCGGAGATATCAGTAACCGATGGATCGCCGATAAGTAGATAAAAGCGAAACGCTCGGTAATACCTGGCCAAGACAGCGCGGAAAGGCGCGTCGACGTCGAGACCGCATCGCGACGCATCTGCAAGGGCGCAGCAAATAACAACGACTAATGAAAACATGCATTCACTCATCTCCTAGACGGAGCACGATAAGTTTTTGCATGATTCATTGTGCCATTACATAGCACATCCGTCGGTTGAATACGCGCTCATCGTGATATCGACGATTTATTACTCGGCCGTTGGCGCGATCGTCGTGACGACTGCAAAATCCGAAACTCGTTGAAACTTCTTCCTTTGATCTACGAATTCGCAGAATCCCGTGAAACTTCCATGGATCACGGGCTTACGGTGTATTCCGCGAATACCGATTTCAAGATAGCCGCTATACCCGGTAAATTGCATACTCGGATCTTCCGAGGGCCACCAAATCGTCTAACGTTTAATATGCAAATGACAAACTTGGCATGAAATTTCCGCGAATACGACTCTGATCTTCGGAATAATGGCGAGCCGATTTTTGCGCAACGAATACTGGATGAGCCACTTCGGATTGCCAAGCTACCCGCTGAGCTTTATGTCATCCCAACGTTATTAATCCGAATGAGTGTGCGCGAGCGTAATAACCGGTGAAGCAAAACGAACGTTTAACGCGTGTACGTACGCGAATCCCTGATACCTGCAGACGATCGTGCCAGGCACTTTTCATTGAGCCACGATCTGCAGCGGTGTCACGCACGGCATTAGTGTAACGAGAATTATCTAATCTTTCGTACGTGCTTCGTTCAAACGACGCGATGGTTCGGTCGGTCGTCGTGTGTGACTCATAGGTTAGCGGCCCAGGCAACATCAGAGAAATGGGTACAGGGAGGCAATGGGATCGCTGACGAGTGCGTTATGTAGCGCAATTCTCCGCTGACCGCTAGTCCACTCGTTCCTTACCAGTCTCGTTCCCTGTGAATCATACACGGCCTTAATATAACGCGGAAGATCGGCGAGCGTACAGCGAAAGCCGGCGTCGACAAACGTCGCGTTGTGCAGAGACTTGGCCGTGTGAACGCACGTATACACACGGCTGCGGGAATGTACGAGACGCGAATCAGACATTCCTCGTCGTTAACGACCGATCGGTTACGTTATTTCATTTACATCTTACATGACCGGCTAGCCACGGCTACGGTACGCGGTGTCGCGTTGCATTCACGATCTGGTCGCTCGGTCTGTCGAGTTTATTACAGTCACGTGCCGTCAAAACTGTGTTTAGTTTGGCAAATTAATTATCGGTCTGTGCCGTTGAATGTATCACACGGGTATTGGATTATCGATTTGTCGGAAGAGTAGGTAAACCCTGTTCGAGCGTTGCCGTTCTTTCTCTCCTTTCTTCTTCCCTCGGCTGCGTACGAAATTTATAATCTAAATCACTCGGCCGGTGATGAACGGCTGGAAGCGTCCGCTGCAAAGGGCGCACGGCGCAAAAACTCTTTTGATGCACCGCTTCGGGAAGAAATATTCGCGAGAAGGTTCACGGACGTTCGCGAGCTTCAAGCAGGCTCCTTTTATCGATGAAATCGACGACAATCGGACGAAGAGACTGGAACCGAGCGGACAGGCTGGCGTCCTATCATCGGTCGATCGGCTGTCGCACGATTTTTCGACGAAGAATTACACCCGGTCGCAATTTCGCGTCGAGATCGTTTCCACGCAAACGCGAGTCGATATGCGATAAAGGCTGGCCGATTTCGACGGTTCCCTTTGCAGGACAACGCGCTCACGGGATCGATTCCCATTTTCCTTTGTATATTCACGCGGAATTGTACGCTGTCGACGACGAGGACGCTTAGATCATGCCGTTATCATCGCGGTAATTACTGAAACCGCTTTGTCGCCGGGAATTGGACTGCGATATCGACGGTTGACCTTTTCGATTCGAACGAATAGCAAATGTTTCCCTACGCGGACACACGCCATTCGATTCCAAACAAAACGCACGGTATGATCAATAGACGAGGAGTGATTCGCTTCGCTCGACGACGTTAAATTACCAGCAATCTGTTCGTCGCATGAAAAATCGGCAGACTACGTGTTGCATTGCCAATAATTTAAGGTTGTCGAGTTAAGCGACTCGTATCGTATATTAAGGCTGTTTCGCTGCGCGAATAAAAATCTAATAATATCGAGGATAAAATAGTCGGGAAAAGGTAATTTATCGAACGAGCTGGTACGGCAGAAAACAAAGAGAATTTGTCATGCAATCCCATTTCTCATCTGCCCCTAATATTTTTTCTCCGAATTCGATGTTTTCGCGTTATTGCTTCTATCGCCAGATACGAATGTTTATTAAATATATGCATACGGTATCATCGATGGACAAGAGACAGAAGATGTTCGCTCTGGCAAATATCGCCGACTATAATATGAAATTACGTCGATGAAAGGAAAAATGAATGGAGAGGGAGAGAAATGGAAGTTGGTCGTAACCGTGCGTGCAAATTGTCGTATCTGCTCGACCACCTACCTCCCGTTATGACGAATACATTCGAGCAAACGGAACGTACGTGGACCGCCGTTAAAACTCTTCGTTAATTCTGTGCCCACACGCGTCCGCCCCCTCTCACGAAAATTACGAGCGGTATTGTGAAATCTTTTCTGGCCTCGCTCGTGCGCGTACACGAAAAAATGTCTATCTCCTTCGTCGCCGTTGGTTCGAGCGCTAATGACGATAGTTATTAGGAAGCGGACCGAATCTCTGGTCTGGTGTGCGTGTACGCGAAAGAAAAAACCGGCGGGAGCGTTGCGGAGGAAGGGACTCCGGCGAACACGCCAGGAGAAACGGTCATTATCGACGATGACTGGCAGCGGGGTCATCGTCGTCGGTAAGGTTTAACGCTCTTTTGTGAGGCAAGCTTAACAATGTACGCGGTCGATGTGTACAAACTCGCCGAAATCATTAACGTGCGCTGCCCGATTTAACTCGACGCGGGAACCCTCTCGTTGGTGCCCACCCAGTTTCCACAGCGTGTTCCAGCGCGCGATGATTCCTATCGAAATCGTTTGCCTTGCCTTTCTCCTCTTTACCCGAATGGAAGCTCTATTTGATAACTGGAGCAAACCGAGGTCGAAGTTTGTTCGAAAGAGCAAGAAATTCGTGTTGGAGATTCGTTCGATGATTTGGAACGTGAAATCGCGGGGCGAAGTTCGTTATATTTTTTCCTCGCGTGATAAACGCTGCTATCGGTAACTAGGGTGAATAAACATCGTAATCTGAGACTGGAGGGCGAGGATCAACAGGACGGGACGGTTAACGGTATAAATATTAATTGCAGGGGTCCGCTCATAATTGCGCGGCTAAGCGGCGTGCAATTTTATTTAGTGTGCGCGGGGTAACAACAATAACGATAATCAGGCGCGAACGCCGTTTACCGGAGTAATTACGGAATCGTAAATAACAACATCGCGTAGACATTATCACGGGAGACCCCGTGTTCCCTGCGGTAATTGTAATTTCTGGTACGCCTCTGCGTAGTTCGTACATAACAGGAGCGCCGCGGCAACATCGTGCCCGGTATAGTAATCGGCATCGTAATATAATCTGCGTCGACGCGTAGAACTGGCGGTAGCTCACGTACCACTGAATCGCGTAACTTTATTGGAAGACGAGAGCAGGGACCTCGACGGTGGTTATCTCCGGCAGCCGACAGGGACAAACGGACGACGAGGCCGAAAGCTTGAAGGGACGCAGACGGAGCGAAAGGGGTTGCTTCTAATAGCCCTTAAGTTGGATAAAGTTGGCCATTGTGCGCGCCACCCGGCCGTACGTGATCAGTTTTACCCTTGGATAATCACACCGGCGCAGATCTGACCTATCCCCCCTTTCGTTTATTTCCTATATAGGAACATGAAGACGGCCAGGGGTGAAACGAGAACGAGCGTATAATGGCAGGGATTAAGATTCGTGGCTGTAATTGATAGTTGATCGCAGCCACTGCTCCGCTCGCAAATATATCGCTAAACTTTGAACGACGGTGCCGCGTTTACGAAAGAACGAGGGTGCTCTTAATGAAATTCGTAGTCTAAGATTTACCATCTAATATTCCATAATGGAAACTCGTTGATGTATGGATATTCTATAGGCAGACGTCGACGCACGGTTGTTAGAAAATAGCGTCGAGTTGATTTTTCCGCGCTTCATCCGCGATACGAAATTCGTAATTCGTAATTCGAAATTTATCGTAGCGAGTTTTAGCAACGAATAATTCATCTTATCTATGGCGTCGATGCGGGGAAAAGCAGCGATTCACAAAAGCGGATTGGCGAGCGTGTACGTGTTCCAGCTTTGAACGTTCGCGGTTGTTCTTCAAAGGCATAGGTTATTACGACCGCTCACGATCGCTGGGAACAGATTACGTAGCTTTCGTAATTCCAACATATCGCGCACATAACTGGATAATCGGCTTGTATGCACTTCACTATTTAACGCGTTAAGTAGATTGACGATACTTTGTACTCCGTCACCTCATTTATTCGAGTTCGCCACTACGAATCCGCGTTACAGAATCGATATCGTTTCATTTGTTGTTTGGGAACAAGTTTAACGAAATTCGGACGAAATCGTTAAGAATCGTATAGCTGTAAACTGAATTACTATCAATTACTATGATTTATGAAAGGAAAAAGATAGTCATTATCTTTCAGACTCAACGTTATAATCGCTTCCGTGTTGTTGGGAATCAGGCAGAAAAATAATTAATTAACATCGTTCGTTTAATAATTCCCCCGCTGTTCGAAACGCACGAAGTCTTTCATCACAGCTACTAACGCTGATATAATCCATACACCTCGTCCGACGATTAAACGATGGGATCGATTAATCTCGCGGTTATCCTCCGCTCTTCGTTTTCCAGTCTGCACGTAATCCGCGATGCTGCTTTGGGTTTCACGAACGATCCATAGATCCTCTTTCTCTTGCTGCTCTCTCCTGCGCTACCTTAGCGGAAAACAAGTTGAGTTTACACCGGCGTAAGCGCCAGTCACGCCTGAACGTGGGGGATATTTTCTCGGCATTGTGGAATACAAAATGAGAAAATTCTGAACAAGCGGAACTTGTCGTAGAAAAGAAAAGAGTGTTCACACCGTGGACTTGTTTCCTTGACACTTGAAACGTTTCATTTTTTATTTCATCTCCTCTCTAGTTTTGTGCTTTCATTCTTAAATTATACTTTACCTGAAGAATACTTTACAAAGATGACTTTATATCAACGTATCATCAGTGGAAAAAACTGGATCTTTGCGATCGAACAAGAGTCGCCTTTTCTCCGGCCTTAGTCTTCTTAACGCGCGTATAATCCGCGACGTTCGGTTTAGGTTCCAGAAACTAGGCGAGCTTTGGCGAACGCATTAACGTACACCGTTCGTGTCTTGCTAGAAAGTTCGAAATATCCGTTTTGGCGCTGCTCGTGGATGGGGCTGTGGCGGGAGAAGTTGGAGAGATAGAAAGAGAGGAGGTTAAGGGGACGAGGGAGAGAGACGGTTGCAAGGGCTTTTCCGGTGGGTGAAGAGGGTACGAGAGGGGTTTGTAAAATAAGGGTGGGAGGATAGAGAAGGCAGGTTGTAGAGCGTGGAAGCTACGTTTAATTGGACGACTTCCAGGAGCTGGAATTAGGAGAGAGCACGAGCTGAGCAACGCGTTCCGTTGGAAGAGTCGATGGATAAGGACAGGCGGGAAGAAAGAGGGACTGAAAGGTGCGTAGGGTGGATAAAGGGCGGCTTATCGGCTAATGTCACTTTAACATTGTATCAAATTATCAGTCGCCTCGCCAGACCGACGGATTAATTAAGCTAATTATTGTTTACGGTTGGACGGATACGCAGGCTCCTGGTGTGCCCGGGGAGCAAGTCATTTCGCGCGTATTACAGTTTACGCCGAAGTGGTTCGTTGTTGTTTCGCCGCCTTCCTTCACACCTCGATGCATATAACTGACGGCGATGCTTCTCCGGCTGCAGTTGCGTTTCCACCCCTCGTAGACGAAGACGGCGATAGCAACGAGAACGGCAACAACAACGAAGACTGTGCACGGTGGAACGCGAACGAGAAAGCGAACGAGAAAGCGAACGAGAAAGCGAACGAGAAAGCGAACGAGAACGCGAACGAGAACGCGAACGAGAAGGAGGAGGGTGAATAGGAGAGGACGGGTACAACTGAGAAGCTCGATGACAACCTAGGTGGCTCGGTGTGAGGCGTATTTATAGCCAAGCCTCCGCTTTATCGTTGTGCCTCTTGTTATCGAGCCGTCGTTACCGTTATTGCGCCGTGGTGTCTGCGAAGCGACGAGACGCGTAGATCCGCGCGATACCGATCCGAGAGGAACGAGATTGGACAAGTAAATTCCGCGCTTAAAGTCTTTCTTCGCTGTCCGAGAACGTCGTTAAGGCTCAACGTTGGATCGAGACAGCTTCACGGAGAGCGTAACGCAGATTATATCGATGCTCTAGGAATGTATTTTCTCGTACGAAATAAGTGCAGAACCGGGCTGGAACGAGGCAAATACGCTCGGAATAAAGTTAAGGGCCAAGAAGTGGATTAACCTTAACAACGCGAATCTGCCTTAGAACGCGATAAACACGCAGTAAATATTCCTTCGGTTCGGCGTGTTGGTTCGATCGGACGTGTTCTTTTCTGAATCGGTAATTCTTCTATCTTTTCGTTTTCTCTTATTTCGACCTGGCTTTCCTTTAAACGACGACATTTCAAACGAGAAACGTTCGCGGAAAGAAAATCTTCCCGGATGAAATGCCATGACTTGCTCTTTACAGCAACCGTACACCGTTCCTCGTCGTGGTATAATGAAGTTGCCCGGACAAAATATTCATAAACCTCGCTTCAACTTGTTTTTAAGCTTCTTCGACGAAACATTTTGGAACAAATTTCCCAACGGCAAAGGACGTCTACCACGATGAACTAACGATCGAATAAAGAAACCTAGCGCATCAACCTGTGCCCGTGTTCCTCTTCTTTCTTTCCTCGTGAAACGAACGGGACGAACGCGAGTCGTCGACCGGCGAAGGAGCAAGTGAAAAATACGGAAAGTTCCTCCTGCCGGTGAAATCTCGTACCGATTATTATCCGTCGGCTCGAAACAAGCAAATTAAAACGCTAATTAAACGATTAATATGAACAGACAGATTGTTGTCCGACACGGCGATGTACGCGCGTATAAGAGACCGTGTGCCATGGATTCTTAATGAAGATGATCTCCGTGCGTTAACACGGCCCATTCATTTGTTCCCAGAAAAGAACAAGCCGGGATATCAACGATGACAACGAGGATCCACCGATGAAGCAGGAGAGGACAGGAGGGTCGCATTCCATCGGATCGAGATTTATTTGCCGAATAAATGTTGAGAAGGTATTTTTAATGGCCGACAATAGTGGCCCGATAGTGATCTCAGAAACGTATTGTCGTTGGACGTCGTATATAATCCCAGAGGCATCGACGCAACCAACAAAACGGATACACTCTCTACTCCACCGCTCCTCGTTGCTTCTCTTTCGTCGTCTCCCACGTAACTCTCCTTGTTTCTCTGCTTGCTTATCGGTTGCGAGAGAAAGACAGAGAGAAAGAGAGAGTTGCTTTCGTGCTCTCCTCGTACCGTGATCTTTACTCCTCTTCGCTCTTTCGACCCGCGTATATACCCTCGCCTTCCGTCTCTCTCGATACCTACCGATCTTTGTGCAAGTTCCTCAATTTCTCTCCTTTCTTTTCCTTTTCGTCGATTCTTTTCTCACCCGTTCAACGTGCGCATTCCTCGTTCCTCTTTACCTCGCGCAGTGGACTATCCCCGCGCGTTCACCTGCTGAAGTCTTTGAAGTCGATTCTTTCGTGGATTGACATTATTATTGTAATTGAATACTTGTCTCCTAGATGGATATCCTTTCGTTTCGTGTACGTCACGATGCCACAGCTTAAATCGGGACTAATGCCCGTAGAAAGATCTCTTCTCCCGTTTCAACTCCGCACCATTGGCATTCGAATGGATCCCTCGGGCGTTATCTAGCGCGTTGTTGGCTCAAAATATTTTACACCGCCATCGAGGCTTATCGAACGCGCTCGATCCTGCATTTCTTACGCAACCGACATACATTTTCGATCGGGGCTACCGATCGTGCCAACATTCGTGTTCTTCTGACATCTCGGGCGTCCGCGAAATTTATCGTTTCATTATCTCAGATCGCGTCGTTGCTCTTACGCGCGCCAACCGACCCGTTCTTTTTCTTCGTCGCGAAATTAACACCGTGCAGTGAGAAATGTGCCACCTCGAGCCAAGAGAGAAAGTATATGTATCCCTACACGCGAGAGAAGAGAATGTCGCAACTCTCGACCAGCTTTTTCGTTTTAGCCCGTGTTTTCGCGCGATAAAGGTCACGGTAACAACGGCCAGTAATGAAACTGCGGGAAAGCCAGCAAGCTGCAGCTATGCGGATTCGTTTTCAATTTCCACGACATCTTCCACGACGCACTCTCGCGTAGTGCCGGCCTCGTGTTCCGACACGGTACACGGATTCCGGGTACACGGATCGAGGTACTTAGGTCGACGTTACAACGAATGCGTGCCAAGTTTCACGAGGCTCGCCGATTATCGATGAAGTACCTACCAGAAGCAGTACGCATATTCCGCTGAAAGGATACAGTTATGATTGCTACAAGCAACGGCCTCGACGCGATCCACCGGCGTACCACATTCGAGCGTTATTAACGTGAGAAAATGTGGTTACACCGTCCACCTCCTCATCCACGACTAACGCGAATCTCCGTAATGGGTATGATTTTCCATACTCCGGGAACCGACGCGAGGCGCATAGGGCTGTACGTGTATCGGGAATACGCTGCGTACACGCGGTGCGTGTAGATCGTTAAGGCGAATGCTGTTTCAACCGATTCGTTCATTTCGAGGACGTGTTACAACCGCTTCTGGACTTTTCTACTTTTTATTTCGGTTGCTAGTTTCAGTCCGCCGAAGGCTTTGCGGCAACCTAGGTAGCCGATAGGAGAATTTTTCGCGCGAAACAACGCGCGGCATCTGCGAGCGAAATTACGCCAGGCAATTGCCGAGCTATTAACGAAAAAAGACGATTCATCTGTTCTCAACGTTAAGGTGAATTACGACGGTGAAAATGGCGGATCGTCTCACGCTGATTTTCGCGAAAGAATCTCCCGACGATCTAGCGAGTCGTGCGACTCGATGGGAACGATAGAACTCCTTTGGTTCGTGAGATTTTGCACGCAGTATCGCGATCCGCGTTACCGAACGATTCGTCTCGTCTGTGACGTCTATCGGTTGTTTTTACCGTCCTCTACAAGAATCATCGCGCGTGTGATATTTACGTCGTTTAATAAAATTCGTTGTACATTTGCGATGTACCAGAGAAGAACAGACATGCGTGTACATATGTTGTAAATGATTACCGAGAAAGGCGTTTCTCGTATCGGGAACTTCTTCCAGATCCGTATCGACGAGATACGCCGTTTTAAACAATTTCAAGTCATTTTTGGTAATAACAACGTCCTGTGTACAGAGGTAACAGCCTCCTTGTTTCACGTAGGAGCAGAGGGACGGGCAGAGGGACGGGCAGATCGACCGGTTGCAGACGATTTTAATCGGTGAAGCCGACCGATTCTCAAAATGAGATTAGATAAAACAGATAAGAGATACGCGTTCCAGTAATATACCGGCCGAGCAGTTCTTTCTGCGCGCCGCAATTGCGCCGTGAGTCACGTGTTAAAATTCAGTCGCGGCCTGAAACCGCCCCCTCATAAAGGAAGCGTCAGTTCATAAATTGCCCCCTACCCAGCCCCCCTGTTCCCCGTGTCCCTTCTCCTCTGACCCTTCCCGCCGACGGTGCAACGATCTCAATTTTGAGGGTGCCAGCAGGAAACTACCACCCTCGACAAAACTTACTGAATTCATTATGGAGCGAACAAAGGCTTCATGGAAAAGCCTTAGGCAACGTACACTTCGCCACGGGAACGAAGAAAGACTCGGCGAACCAACGACGAGTCGCCACGATCGCGTCGCGATTGGTATTGATATCGACTTGGTATCGCTTTACTGGTGAAACGCTTGGTCAAAACTATAATAGAGATAATTCTATGGAACAGCTATGGCAAATATGATTTATGCAACTGTTCGCGGCCGAATGTTTGTTGGATTCTTCGCGCGAATTCTTCTCTTATAAACAGCCCGCATTCTTCGTTAAGATAAAAATATTCCGTGTTAAATCCTGTGTCGGATAGACAGTACGAAATGATAGTCCAGAAACGCGATACATCGTGATAGCATTCCCGATCTTCTCGAAGAAACGGTTCTCGGTTGAACGTATTCGAGGCTAGCCCAAAAGTCAGGCTACACCTAAAGTGCATCAAACAACCGGTTACCAGTCTTGGGCTCCATTTGCATCCCTCACGAACGTATCGATAATGAACGTTCGAGCTCGTGGAGAACGATATAGCGGCAAACTGGTGAGTACGAAACGTAGGGGCGGTTGAAAGGCTTCCGATCGTGTTTCGCAACGGAATCGTAGGAAGCGCGCGAGGCAAGCATAATTGAAGATACCCTTCGCGTTTCAGGGCACGTTGAACGAAAAATCAAAATACGACATAAACCGCGTGTCTCGTCTTCTTCGGTTCGCGAGACAAGATAACGTGGCCAAGGCTCCGCCCGTTCGAAAGAAACCAGAGGTCCACCAATGAAGATCTGAAGCTACGGCGCGCACGCGACCAGTTAGGCTAAGGGCAAACGTAAAACTTACCGATCGGCAAGATAACTGGTGTTTAACACGCGAGCCAAACCGCCATTAAGCCCGGCCCACCGTACGATTTCCACGCGGTCCGCTTCGAATCTCTCTCCGTTTCTCGCGGCGCGTCGACGATTGATTTACGGGCCGTACCGGCACTTTTTCTCGTGGAAAGAGAGGATCGAGACAGGCGGAGACACACGCATACACACGCGTGCCTTGGCCGCGTAGCCGTACTCGAATGCCGGTTACAGGAACGACGCCGTGGATGCCTGGTGATTGCCGTGAATCGGGTTCGTTGCACCGAGGCTCGAAACGTCCGGAACAGTGAGATGGGATCGAGCAGGCGGATGTGATCTGGCTAGATCGGATCTACTTGCTTCTTCGCCGCAGCTTCGACTCGGTGTTTCATGGGAATCGATGTTCTCGATTTCTCGAAAGCGATAGTATTGATTGGAAGCTCTATGGTCCGTTCCTACGTCGATCGGTTTAATTAATTATTTTTTCCCCGTGTCACCGTCGTTGTCGTCGTTGACGCCCGTATTGTTCGCCGCGATGGATTTAGTGTCTGCTTGAAATTCAGTCTACGCGATCGGCCCGTGCTGTCGGTCTACGTCGAGGATACGTCGTCGTAGACGAGCGTGTGCTCAACACGTGTACCTTCTTTTCACGAATCGCAGTTAATCGATTCAATTTCGGTACGACTACCGATTACAGAACGTCCACCGATTACAGAACGTCCACGGCTACTAATTAGAACGGAGTCGGGAAAATTTATGAACGCGTTATCGCCGGACGCGATACGCGCAAAGAAAGCTGAGTGTCATAAAGTTCTCGTGAGAGACAGTTATCTTATAATTCCCCGGCTACCTTCCACGCACTCCGTTTTCCGCTACCGATTTTTACGCGATACAAAAATGCTCTCGACCGACGCCTAATTAACGGCGCGCCGTCTAATTAAGGCCCATTCGAGCCTTTTACAGCAGTTTATCTTTCACTCGAGCAACCTTCGATAAGGTCGAGAATTCCAGGTAGAAAGAACTAACGTTAAGAAACTGACGGAAGATGAAGCTCGCCACGGTAGTTCACGAGCCCCGTCGCTCGTTCCCTTTGAATTCATAATGCTCTAATCAGAAAACCGTGGCCGTTGAGTTACGTCATGCATTAGGAAGGGTGGCTCGGACGAAGAGAATGGAAGTAACGAGACTTACAAAGCCAACCGGAAATTACTGGAACATCTTGCTTCGTTTCCGAGCACATTTACGCGTGTACTCGGCCCTGGCTTTCGATCCACTTTTTTCCGAACATCTTTGAAATATTCGAAACTTCATTTTGATCGCGAAAATTACGAACCTCGTCGAGAAACGTGATTTCGAAGAAAGGAACGGCGAAGATTTCGTAAAAACTTCATCTTTGGTGCAGCTACGGAATCAAATTACGTATCGTCGGATACCAATTTGAACGTGCTACGTAGCGTCGTATCTCCTCGAAATAATTCGGTTAAATTTCGTTCGAACGACTCCCGTGTAACAGCCTCGTAGCTTGCTATCAATCAGAACAGCGTATTACTTAACAAACGACAAATACACAACCGAGTCGGAAGTGAACTCGATACAACGGTTCCTATCTATCTTGGCAACTAGTTTCCGTATCTCCATTAACCAGCGCCTCGAGTCGCAATACGTTGTTAATAACAATTCAACCGGCAGCTCCCTGTACCTCGCCAATTCCATTCGCCAGACAATCCTCCGTTTACGGAGGATCGAAATATTTTGAACGAGCCAGCGGAACGAACATCCCGTCACGATACAGGAAATTTCTCTAATTCTATGAATGCAATATGATCTCGCGCGTTCGTGAATTGAATTCCGCGATCGATGCTCCGCCCGAGCGGAATGGAAAACGGGGGAGGAAAAAAAAAAGCGCAATTTCGGTTTTAGCGGGACGGAAAAACACCGGTCTGTGTAATGGTGTATCGCGTTGGTGTTTTCTCTTCCTTCTCCGTTCTCTTTTTTTTCTTCTTTCTCTCTCTCTCTCTCTCTCCTTTTTTGTTTTTACGGAAACAAAATGCGTAGCCAAACGCTTGTTGCGTTTTCGAGCGCGCGACTGCTCGTCGCTCGATGTAATCGGGGATTGGTCGAAAATTCATTTTTATGAAATCTCCGATTGTCGATATTTCCCTCCCAGCCATATTTATAACATACCAGAAATAAAACAGGATGCCGCACATTTGATAAAAAAAATAATAGAAATTACGCGGCATGTGTGCAACATTAATGCAGTCCCTTTTATTTAAAGCACAATATCCCGCGTCGGTGATTTGCATTTCCGTCTCGAAATATTAAACCCACGTTTACGCTATTCCAAAGGGAAGTACCGAAAAATCGTTATTAAAAGCATCGAAGCCTTTCGTTTAACCATGCAAATTGGCTGCAATTAAAAGGCTAGAAAAATACCCAAGACTTTTTCTCCGATATATTTTATCGCCGCCTATGAACAGATCCATTTAATCGACGTATCTGTAACGCGTCCGATGGTTTGTTCTTTCCTCGCGAATCGCGCAACCGACGTTTATCCGAAAACGAAAACGAGGCCAGGAGCAACATCGAAATATCTAGGTGAAATCCTAACTATGTAAAACACGAGGGTATGCAAGGCGCCTGTTATTCCGTCGTATTAATAGCACGTACTCGACTGCATCGTACATTTCTGCCATTCTATGTCGAGGCTAGGAATCGTATCGGACGTTCGCGATCGAGTTTCCTATTGGAGAACGATCCAGAAATCGGCTCGGAAGCGGCGGAACGTTGGGTCGCGATGCGACGTGGCGACGGCGCGCGGCGGTACTCTCGCAGATCCGCCGGTAGAAAACGCACAGGAATATAAATCAGCGTCGTAACGAGTAATCGATCAAGATAATGCATTGGGAATCGGAGAAAAAGTCACGCGGACAGACCGATAAATAAGGACAAATAGAGCCGGTCGCGAGAACGGTACGAGAACGTCCGACAGAAAAACGGCACGCGTGGCGCCCCATCGACGTTAATCTGCCCCTGTGTGCACGCGAAACCAGGAAAGGGACGGAGAGAAACATGGCAAAGAGAGACAAAGAGAGAGAGAGAGAGAGGAGGGGGCACAGGTGGCGGAATCGGGGAGCAATAGAGAGAGAGAGAGAGAGAGAGGGAGGTAGGGAACGTGTCGCCGGATATACACGACACGTACGGCGAACTCCTTTTTCCGATCGTGTAAAAGAAGTTGACTCGCTGCTGGATTTACAGAGTATCGACTGGAGCATGGCCTGAGGCTTCCTTCGATGCGCCATGATTAAGACGTCCCTGGATCCAATGGACGGCGTGGACTGGATTCGAGAAACCAAGGAACCGACAGTAGCTTCTGGACAATCCTTCATAATAATAAATCGGGCAACGTGTCACTGACTATGGGATTTTGATAACGAGAGAACTTGGTAAGTAGTCTTTGATCGTCCTTAATTTTTCTAGCGATCGAATAATTACTATCCCCTGTAAGTAATGTTACCTTCGATATTTACTTGATATTAATACATGAAAATGTATCGTGCGCGTATGAAAATATTGCACAGAGGTAACGTCTATAGAATCGTGTTCAATAATGCACATTTAATTACAAGCCACAGGGCATACGTACGTTATTAGTAGCGCAAACGTGTTCAAAGAATACCAAGCGGCTCTGAACGTTTTCGCGTGTTCTGCATGACGAATGACGTCTTGACGCCAAGGCGGTCTCGCTCGCGTCGCGTCGGTCGAATGAAAAAAGCTTGGCTCGCCACGAGAAGCACGTCGAGGCAACGCGGTCGCTCGGCAATCGTCAATAAAACCCGACTTTAAACCAGACCAGCGATACCGTGATCCAATCACAAATCAATTTATCTGCCATCCGGCACAGGCACGATAAAAAATCTCACTACCGGGACGCATTACCCTGTGGATGTTCGTGATACACTCGTCTATTACGCTCCCGTATTAAAAGTCGATACAATTTTTCGATTGGCCACCGGTTCTCGGCGTGTACAATAGGACTAATAGAAACGTTTGTTCGCGTGCATTTTTACGATAGTCTGCCACGTAGCCGATCGAGTGCTCGGAAGTTATCGTTCTAATTTGAGGAAGTGCATTGCGGTCAGTTTTCAACGATCGATTCCACCGAAAGCTTTAAAAGAGAAAATACTAGAGAGAGAGAGAGAGAGAGAGAGAGAAACGGAAATTCTTTGTTTGCAAAGTGTGCTTTTGTACAAAATGTCATTTACGAAACGATCTCTGCACAACCGAGCAAGCATTAAGCTATTCTGTGAATGGCTGTATTAACGAACACACGAAGCTATCGCGTTTATCTTAACGTTAATGCCCTCTGCTACTTATACATCGTCCTTTTTTTTCCATCGATGACGATCTAAGGTATCCAAATTGCGTTTCTAAACAGTCGATAGACAACTGTGACAGGTCATGAATATTATCGACGAAACGGTCAACCATCGGCCCATCGTACAAATATTTCCTCGTGTGGCAGCATAACGCGTGACACAAAGCCGGATTAAAGTGGCGGAGACTCTGAAGTAGAACTAGAGAGATCCTTAGTCTATGTTCGAGAGCGACATCTTCGAACTGTCTGCCGGCATTTTTAATTATTCAACGATCCCACTATGAATACGTGTGTTGTCGCTGTTTCCATCTTACGACGCGTTACCGTGGCGATGTACTAAAAACAGTACCTACGTACCAAGAATACAGTTCCGACGTTCTTTAATTAATATCAAGCATGTATAAAGCATTTTCCCGCGCGGCTATAGCTCGTCTCGCGTGTACCTCGCTTCATCTACTATTTTTCCCTTCTTCGACCGTGCTTCTGCATTATTAACATTCTTCCTTCTTTTTCCTGGCTCTGCTCTTGTGCGTAGAACGCTTTGGACAAACGCTTTGGTCTGCTGAAAGTTCTGCAACAAACCACCCTGGTCACTGACGAGTTGCGAGAAACGTTTTATCGCGGCTGATCGACGAGGGAAAACGGTATCGTGGCGATAACGAAACGGCAACGTGGAATCGATACGCGATTATAAGCTTCGGTTGTAAGAGGAGGCGTGCATGCACGCGTGCACCGTGCATCGACTTTAGGTTCAATGAATGTTTAACAAGGCTGCAACTGGATGAATCCGCCTGTTTCGCTCGGGGAAACGGATCTTTGAAATAATGCCTAGCATTCACGACCGTGGACCACCCCCTTTTCTTTAAGGAACGCGGCCTCGACGCGGATGACAGTTGTCTTTGTTGCTAAACGTCGCAGTCACGCCGCCCATGACGTTTATCTCGGCGTCGTTACCGCGAAATGTAATAACGTCTGGGAAACGCGAGGTTGTACGTGACGTTAATTTGAAGAATAATCGTACGCATTCTACGCAAACGCGACCTCGTTAATTAACGCGGAGGAACTATCAGAATGGGATATATCGAGTTCGTGTTTGGCAAAACGTATCCACTTTATAGTTTGTTGAAATTCTACTTCAAATCGATATAAATTTTCGCAAGGAATAAATCTTTTGTTAAATTCTTAAAAATCTAAAATCTGACACGAGCGTTCTATTATCCGTTAAGGCGATAAGATCACTTAGCGAATGTTTCGGCAAGTTTAGAAACCATGAGCGCGCGAAAAGCGTCGAATTTCTTCTGGCGACGAGAGAGGAGGCGAAGGAACGGAGCGCAGTCGGTCGCAATTAGCAGGCTCGACTCGCAAAGTGGAAACGCTTAGAGGTGCCTTGTCAAGGGGGCAAATTGCAGTTTTACTTCGGCACGTTTATCAGAGAGAGCGCGTTCGCGAGATTGCAGGTACACGACTGGCCCCGTGTTAAAACAAAGTCACGCTGCTGGATGTCAGCCGCGCGGCATATGTACACCATGCGCTCGTGCAAACAACGCGGTTTCACGCGGGCGCCAATTAGCTAACGACGAAAGTTTGGCGACGACGCCGAGGAACTAATCAAGATACCGTGGATACCGTAATCACCGTTGATACCGTTGCTAGACACCGTCTTCTCTCGATCCTGTCACGAAGCTTCGCGACGAAATGCAAAAGAGGCCGGATTATCCAGCGAATTAACAGTAGGAACCGTCTTCCGTGTTCTCCGATCGATAATTATCGTGACGAATGATCCTCAACGGGATGCCAGCCTTTGAATGTCGGTCTTTCGAGCTCGCGTCAACGCGCTCGTATATATAAGCTTTGTACGGATCCCAAGATCGAAGAATTTTACTCGTCTATGGTAATCCGAATGTGCATAAATATGCAGTATTTCAAGTTAAACGTTCCTCGATGCACCCTCTGCATGTTTAATTCATGAACAACTTTCTACAGGTCGGTCGAAATGCGAGCGTAACTCAAACGAGTCGAATTCTACTTGCCCATTCATCGAACCAGCTCCGTCGGTTATCGATTAAAAATTTCTCACGCAGCGACCTGGAATTTCGTGAAAACGATCGTTTCCATCAAAATTCTGCCGCGCTCACGCTTATTAAGTCGTTAACGTACGAAAGGGAGCACCACCTTCTTCTTGACCCTAGCGCGTTTCTTCGACTGGAACGAACAGACGCCGTTCTTTCTCCAACTTCGTTCCTCGACGTTTTTGCTCTTCGTTTCTCTTCACTTCACCTCCTCTGTCACTGACCCTGTCGGGTCATCGCCTCGACTTTCTTTTTTCCTTCGCTTCTTCATCCCTCTTTCGCTCGTACCGCGTTCCTGGGGCACGCCAAGGGACGAGCGCGTCCGACAACGGAATAATAATAATTCGCTGGTAATGACCGGACAGTGTCGTCGGTGCAGCGTACCATTCGATCGGACCAAAAAGAATTCTTTTCTTAGTCGGACGCCTTCCTTTCGTCGTGTTTAACCGCATCCTCGTTGCACCTAATATCGCGATGATGTTTCCTTTTTAAAAAACGTGGGAACGGAGTTGGTTCGATGCGCAATTTCTATCGTCGGTGGATCGCTAAATTCAAACGTTATATTACATTCAGTAACGTTATAATACATTATAAATCTTCGAATTGTCTGGTTGCTCTGCGCAGTACCGTTCCGACGAATAGGGAATCTAAGGTTTGGCAAAGCGAACGACCTTGAAAAGGCAGCGGTCCTGGCGTGTAGTTCCTATCCGCGGGACCAGGCGTTAGCCTAGCACTGGTCGAGGTACCCGACATGTCTGAACGTAACACGGACGTGCACTCAGTGTTTTCGATTATTCAGGAACGAGAGAGGACACGTTGCACGATCCTGTCGAAGCCGATCCCTGTCGGAACGGCCGCACACATTCACCGAACGTGATCACGAACGTGTACGGACTACGGTCAGCCAGCGAGAGAGGACTTGGTCAGAGATCGAGCCGTAACAACAATGGCCTGATTGATATCTGGCGGCCGGCATCAAAATAATATCGCGGCGATAGGTACGCCGGGACGAGGTTAAAAGCTTAACGAGTTACAGGCATGATATTGGATCCAAAGAAATTTATGGTCCTTGTAGTACCGGTGGGGCCCGTTTGCCTCCCGCGGCGCGGCCCACGGACCGCGTGGTCCACCGCTACATCAATAAGATACCGCGCCGAAATAAATTCGCTGTTTTGACGGCGTTTAATAATAATTCGCCAGTCCTACTTGCTGCACGGGCTTGAGCGCAGGGTCGCCAGCCGTGAACACTGGTTGACAGTAACGAAATATCACTGGAGCTTCCGCGAGCAACGAGTTTCAACGCGCGTGGAAATTTTCTGGTTACAGACGGGTTTTCCCTGTTTCACAGGGATTGCGGCAAAATTGAAATTCGATGTTAGAGTGACAGGGATGGAACACCGCGCGCGTTCGATTTCCATCGGGTTGGGCTGAAATCTTCCGGATACATCGGTTTTTTTCCAGCGATCGAGCAACGCCCGGTCGAATTTGATATTCGAACGACAGCGACGGAACATTAACAGAACCGATTACCCGATCTATCGATTGTATCGTAACTGGGTTTCGTTCGATACTGCCCACCATCGAAGTCGAGACAAATTTCGAACAGCTTTATAAGCGGAATAGAGAAGTACCTGATATTTGTGTTGTTCAAACGTTATCTCGTTTCGTTATACCATAAATCGTCCAGTTCTATGCAAGTAGAAGCATCTTCCACTTAGGTAGATTAAAATGTAGGAATGTAATAATTCATACACGTTCATCAAAGCGCCTGCAAGTTTCGTGTTCTTCCGTGCTCGGTAATATACATATTACCAGCATCGTCGTCCAAACTCGATGACCGGACGGTCTTTCATCGTGATTCACCGCATCCACTTTGCACGGCGTGGCGAGCGCAAGAAGTGGCAGGGGATGAAGACGTAGCTAACGCCCCCGAGATATCCACGGGCTTCTGCGTCTTTGTCGTTGTTGGAGTGTTGCTTTGCTTAGGTATTTCCTGGAACCGGGTACCGCATTAGCATTTCCGTTACCGTTACCCTTCTCGTGAGTACCGACCACGGAAATTTCTGTCGTGAAACACGGGATACTGACGCAAACATATACACGATACAACCGCAACTTGTACGAACACGAAACACTTGGCTTTGATCGAGGCGCGAGCATCTAGACTTCCATTTAATTAATGCTTAACCAGCGTGACAAACAAATGGTTCCTTCTTTCGTTCTAACCTTTGGATCGTCTCATTTTTCATCCACCTATCGGATAATTAATAACTTGGACCGAGCAGCGGAATAAATCGAAGATTATGGAAATTATTTCGTTCTGCTTTCAAGAAGACCTCATCATTCGTGTGAGTTACATATACGAGCGATTGAAATATACAAGTGGGAATCAACATTCTGAATCGTGCCGCCGTTTAGGCACACGAGTGGGAGCAAGTCCAAAAAGCAACGTTTGGCCTTTACGGAAACTTTCACGACCCCTTCGGTTGTTTGCATTCCCACATTTCCTAGACCGCGAGAGACAAATCGTCCTCGGCACGACTGCCATCCATCATCGGCGTCTTCGCAGCAAGCTTGCTGTCTGGAACAAACAGCCAGACGATGCGAAAGAATACGTCTGTCTATGATCGACATGGTTGACAGAGCATCCGAAGAAGCGTGTAAAAACGACCGAGGGAGAAAAGTATTTTCCGGTAATTATCTAAAATCGTTTTCATCCTTCTCTCCGGTTTATTCGTTTCCGACGAGATTCGTCTGCGTTCGCTACAAGTAGACTTAAACTTGAAAATCAAAAATGAAGGAATCAGAGATTTGAACGGACAATTTATTATATCTCGCCAGTTAATCAACCTGCCACATCGTACGTAGTAAGATTGTCAAATATTTAAATTTTCGAACATTTAAATTTTCAATTACGACTGTCGAGCGTGATGTTTTCCCTACGGCGGAATCTTCGATAAAGTAGCTAGTCATCGTCCACAACGAGTCGGACTAGAAGTCATCCGAGCCACTTAAACGTCCAGCCGGTGATCGTTAAATTCCGTCGTTCATATCGCGTGCTCGTTGTTTGTAATTACATTGTTAAGGCGAATCGGTCGAAAGACAGTGTCGTGTTTCTTTCGCGGAACGTACGCGTGGTCACAGCGAGTCCCGGGCAAACGAAGTAACCAGCTGCTCGAACGAAACCTTTTACAGGCACGTGTGATATCAGCGAGCGAATATGCGCGTTGCCGACGAAGAAAAAACTCTGTCGGAACGGTTTCGTTTATTTTGCGACCCGGCTGACGATCCGCGCAACGAACAATTAGTGTTTATCCTCGTCTGACGCACGGTATCGATCCTGTTTTTGCGCCGTCAGTCTCTGTTATCCTTGCGAGCCGGCAAGAAGGATCACCAAGCGAGCATACATTCGTTTAATCGTGGGCCGTGGGTAAAATAAAAACGACTCCATTTGGTGAAACGACGCGGCGGCTATAAATTGTATTAACGAATCAAGTGTACGGCGGATCCTATTTGCATAATGTATGCTTATCTGCCGCGTTTAATGGATATCTGAATGTCATCGCTAATGGGACCGGTAATATCCCGGCGTTTCAACGGCCGACACCGGCCTTTCACGAAAATTTGAAGAATCTAACCCCGCTGTGATCAGCACGCTTTCGAAACCATCGAATATTCCCTATTTCGGACGCGACCGCTCAGTGTCGCTCGTGCCACCTGAAAGCTTTCACGTAGAATCAAAAGCATCTGCTATGAATTTCCCAAATATCATTCTTATACGGTATTAATACTGCTATATAAGATTCAGAAACCAGTGGGTTTCGTTTAGGAGGAAGACCACTAAGTATTATTTAGTCTACAGAGTCCTCGAAATTTTAGCGATTCTTGCTCTTTGAAAGGCGCGTGGTATTTTATGTCTGTTTTACACAGAAGAGAAGAGGCGGAAGACGACGACAGGCCGAAGAGGGAAAGTAACCGGTACACGTACACACACAGAGAGAGAGAAAGAGAGAGAGAGAGAGAGAGAGAGAGTTGATGCACTCGTAGGACTGGCGCTACCGCTGGTAGTAATGTATGCCAGCAACGGGTGGATCGAACGACGGCGCCGATTTGCTCGAAGATTTACAACTAGCACTAAATATCCGTGGCTCGGTGTTATTATCGACTTTATTACATCCCCCGTCGGCCGTCGAACGGGTTCCACGCGGCACGATAGGGTTAACAGAAAGAGCGAAATGCCATTCCGCGTCTACGCGTCGTATATCATTCCCGGGCTTCATTGATTCCTCGCGTTGACTAGGCTTGTTCCATTTCGCGACTACGCTCCCGCAGTCAGGGGAAAGATGGCCCCCGCGTCTACGTCTGCTTTCTAACATTCGGCCACAAGGCGCACAATGCGGTACGCTATAGAGCAGACGCTCAAACTCGGGGCGTTGCCTTGTCTCTTTTAGTGCCACCCTCCGACAGAGACGGTTTTCGCTGTAAATAATGCTTCTTATCTGAACTGTCGCGAAGTATGGACTACGGGACCCGATGTTGCCGCGATACGATCAGAAGCGTTTCGAGTTTATGTCGTCGCCGATGGGGGAGTTGCTTCTAACGCTGATTCCTGCGTTCCCTTTCTTCTCGTATCCGCACGACGACCCCTTTCCTCGTCGGCCACCGTTCTACGCTCCGAGGAACCGGCGAACGCCCCGTCTAGACTCGAGGCCAAATCGAGGAATCACGTGTCGCGAGATTTATCGTCCTGGTAATTTTTTTACGAAACTACATCGGCCAGATTTTAATATTCGTACTTTAATATTCATGAGCGTGCCGATTAATTGACACTTTAAACAGTAGCGTGTTCGTGTCGTACCGGCGAGGCCCCGGGAATTTGCATAATTTGTATTTGGTGGCTGTTAATGTCGCGACATCGATTTTATTAGACGCGTAGCCGACAAATACGCGGATATGTTCTCTGTTGTATTACAAATGACTTACGTATGGAGAAATATGTCTATTATACGTATAGGTTCGCGTTTAAGGAACCGAGACACCTCAAGGAGCGATCTCGAGTCGCGGCAACAAACTTTTCACGTTCTTAAGCGCGTTAACGTACTTAGCGCTTATGCACGCGAACGATTTTACGTTCCTTGGTAGAAAAGCACGCGGATATCGTCGAAGCGTCGTAATAAGAGGTCCGCGCGATTCTCGGCGACGCGACCAAGCGACGAGCGGTAATGCGGTATACGCGGCGAGGATTTAAAGAAGCGACGAGGAGAGACGGGAAGACACCGACAAAAGAGCACTAAACAGGTATCAGGCAAACGGTCAAGGAAGGTTGCGAAGGGAGGATAAACGAAAGAAAGAAAGAAAGAAAGAAAGGAAAAGGAAAATACGCTAATGATTGGCACGGCGAAGACGAGGCCTGGCGTAACGGAACCTCGCGAGCGAATGTGTTCGTCGATTTTTTTAAAGAAGTCCGTTCGTTAAGAGGCGCTTTATTTGACGAACGAGCGGCACTGTTTCGCAAACAGCACGCTGAAAAGACGCGGGACAAAGGGGAGGCTAATTGCGCCCATTTAATCGATTCGTCGTTGCTTTGATATTTGTTTTTCAAAGCGTCGTATGCGACCCGATCGATGAGTCAGGTTTTAATTACAACGCGGTTCATCTTCGATTAAACGGTACGACAGGAAAGTCTCCCGCTGGTCGTTTTAACCTAATGACTTGCACGACGGTACGCGATCGAGGAAAACTTGGCACGCGAGACGTACTCGCTTTGAGACACTTTGAACGTCCATTATCGTTCTTGGTAACGCACCTAAGTTAACTATCCTTCTATGGAGCGTAGGATTTCAAAAGTTCATTTGCCATGGAAGAAACACGAAGACAACGCGAGATCGTATCTCGATGGTAGATCGTCTCGAGGAAGAGAATTTTTACAGGAACAGATGGATATCGTCGAGCGGCCGTACGCTAGCCGTTAATAAGCAGCATTTAAAACAAGACGAGGGACTGGCTCGACATTCGCATTGTCGCACGCCCTCCACGGACTCGACCATCGACGAAATTTCGTTTTGAATACACTTATTGTCGGGGTCTCGGGACGGTGCGCGACCATTCAACAACGCCGCCGTTATCAACAGCATGGAATTTCGCTGGAAGACACCCCTTTTTGATTATTCATCGACGGTGGAAAAGGAGAAACCGCAGAGGCCGGCTTGCCAAAATGATTTCGTCGTGCAATGGGAAGGGAATGACGGTAGGTAGACAACCACGGACACGATAAGAGAAACGACATCGAGGGAGGGCCAGAGAGAGAGAGAGAGAGAGAAAGAGAGAGAGAGAGGAAATATCGGGATGAAGGAAAGAGAACACCGGGTCATGGAGGAACGACGAGGAGGGCGGTACAGGGAAAGAGGAGCAAGAACGAAGTGAAATTTATTCGCGTACAAACGGATGTAAATTTATTTAAATTACGCGATTTCGACCGGGGGTTTATTGTGGCGCGGCGCGAGCGGCTTTATTTGCTTTATCACTGCGTGGGACAAGGGATGGGCGTGGACCGTAGCTAGAGCGCGAGAAGGATTCTATTTTGCGGGAAATTAAAAACTCTCTGGCGCGCGAGACCTGGACACCGTTCCCGTTTACATCGCGCACCGTCGGAAGTAAACTTTCAATCTTTTTTCCTTCTCTTTCGTTTTTCGTTCGTATTTCTTTTTGCCGTTGGTTCGCGACCGACGCGATCCCTTCTCGCTCCGTTCAGGGCCATTGTCAACGCCATATGCGGAATTTAACCGAACGCCTCGTTAAGAATCGAATTTCGGGATGGAGGAACGAACATATTCGTGGTTACCTGCGCGCGCTTGGACGCTAAATTATTCGCAGGTATCCAAGTACCTCGTGATCATACGAGAGCGGTAAAGTTCGTTACGGTCATCGATAAACTATCACGTTCTTGGCATAGAAAAGTGTCGGGGCAAACGCGTATTAGCAGGGCATATCGGCCCGGCAGTAAATCTCGTTTTGTTGATGTTTCGCACGTATCTCAGCGGTAATAGGCAAAACGTTTCGTAACCGGTTCCGAGCACCGATTAATTTCGATTCGATCGGTACGCGTTAGAGTCGCTGGTATTTGCAATGCTCTCATGATACATTACGCAACAGTTTTGCGACTACGTACGCGGACATTTAACATGGCCAGTGAATAATTACCTGTATCGCGTGTACCAACGAACACGGTACCGTTTACGTATATACGCACTCGAAACCCATGTGCGCTCGCACCGACGCTTTCTATGCATCTGCATAGCGCGGCGGCCCAACCGACCTTAATTAGATTCGTTATAGAAACGGTTCGTGTGTCGTCTTTAATACCCCCACGTACGAGTAACGAGATAAATGCCCGAGCTACGAACGTGCCCGCGTAGAAGCCGAGGGAACCGTTGATTATCTCGTTACTTAACGCGGCACCGATACGCGGAGTTGCTTTGCTCGAACGGCTGCCAGCATGGTATGCGTAGAAATATCTATCGTCCGAGACGATATTAATTTGAAAATCGCCGGCTATTAATGAAACCAGCGAAACGTCCACGGTTCGGACATCGCATCGCGTGGAATACTGCGTGGAAATGGCGTTTTAAACATCGGTGCGTGCACGGTTCGAGCGGACACCACCGGTTAACGAGATAAATAGTTCGTAAATAGGATAGACGCCGTATAACTCAGAGGCATCGATTAGCTTGTTACCTCGCGCGGCTGAAATATGGGCCCTCGTTCAAACTTGTTGAAACGCACTCGCACGGTATGTCGATACCCAGCGACCATTGAATATTTAATAGAGCGAAGCGTATCGATTTACCGATGTATGATTCGAGAAATCGAGAAATCGAGAAATCTGAGAACTCGTAGGCAGTATTAACCATGAAATTTTGAAGCTACGTTTCGTAATACATATAAAACGTTCCTCGACTGTTGCACGAGTCGTACGTTAAGTGCTTATGCGCGGTCTGGTAGATCGATTATTTTCGAAAGCCGATCGGATCGACGCAGGTCGAGAAGAGTAAGAAAACCAGACAGGAGATTTGCATTCGCGTGTAGGGGAGGAGACGCGCGGCCGAAATCACGTTGCACAGTGTCACCGACAGCCAATTCGAAAGAGCTAAACAATGCGCGGCGATGGGCTATCACGGGGAGATCCTGCGTTCGCTCGCGGTACTTCATCTCGAGAACGAGGCTGGCTACGAGCGATTCGATTGAATTATTTCATGCCATCGGTGCCGTCGTTCTTCCGAGCGGCGTATATCGGAAGCCCCTGTTGCACGCGTGGTGCGCGCGGCAATAGGAACGAGAGGGAGAAGGAGCGCGTTCCAAGAGGAGAAGAGAAAAGCGAGACGAGGGACGAAAGGGAAACGCGCGGGCCAGGGAGGAGGGACGCGGAGAAGACAACGGACAAGGACGAAGAGAAGAATAAGAAGAAGAAGAAAACGGGAGAACCACTGGACGTTCTATACCTCCGGCTACTGCATACGCATTTATTATAATCTACGAATTCCCGAGGAGAACGATTGTGGCGGGAGGTGGGGAGCCACGAGGCGGTGGATGGGCACCGTTTCGGGGCAAGACGGAAGAGAGATAGATGAAAGAACGATGAGGAAGACCACGGAGAAGCCGAGCGACCGACGGACCGACCGATCTCTCCCGATGCGAAGAGAAAATATATCGTCGAAACAAAAGCAAGTAGAGAGGACTCGGCGAGATACCACGGTCGCGTTGGAGCGATCGAGAGGGAGGGGATCATCGAGTTCGCGGGGAAGGACGAAAGATGAAGACGGGAGGGAATGAGAATCGGTGATCGTGCGAAAAGGAGAGAAAGGCAATGCAAGGGAATAAAAGAGAAATAGAGATTCGGAGGTAGGTCTCGTTGGCTTCGCAGTCCTGGGCCTGGGGTAACCTCAATTTTTGAGCATAACTCATGTGCGAGCGAGCTGCGCTTAAATCTTCTGTCCGAATAATAAGAGGAGCGCATTTACTTTGGGGCTACTGCGGTGACAACCTATCCGAAGCCCGTCCACGTATCGGCGACCTACGCTGCACAAGGATCGACCAGAGTTGCCCGATAGAGAGGATTGAAGAAGGATGGAACCGGGCAGGGAAAAGGAGGTAGCGCGTATTCCTGTTTGGCAAGGCCGAACGAATCGTTATTCTCTGCTGGCACAGGTTGGTCGGCAACCTGCCTTATACCTCATAGTCCTTTGATTTCACCGATCCCGCGGACAGTCTGACTCGTTGCTTTCCGACTCGTCTTCTTTTCATAAGATCGCCCAAAACGCTGTTGCGCGAATCCGTGGCTGCCCGTTTGCCGAAACTCATCCTGAATTCGCCATCGTGGATGGTCGATCCATGCCAGATTTGCCAGCCTTCGGAAACATGGAATCTACGACGTGGATCGTTCCTCGTATTTTCTTCCTGCTTTTCGTGCCAACGAGGTTAATACCGAGTTTCTTCCAGAACAACGTTTCTACTTCCCGATTAATCGAAACTTTTCCATCTACTTGTATATTAGATTACCGTTTCTTGTACAGGCGCGCAACGGCTGTTTTTCCTCCACCTTCGTAGCTAACTCTTCTCGTTCCCTCGCTCCGCTTCTTCTCGAGCTAAATCGAAATCGTTTTCTTCCAACGCGTTCCTGAAGGAAACCAGGAAAGTCGGCGAGATCTCGCGCGACGTCTTGATTCACGCGCGATTCGTCGGCTCGTTTCGTCGAACTTAGTTCGCGTCCCCGGATACCTTCGAAACGTTGCTCGTTTAATCCCTATACGTCTTCATGGAAACGTGATTAACGCACGAGTATATAGATGCTAAAAATCCGGCGAAGAATTCCAGCCACATACCGGCCACCCAATACCGCGGCACGATTCTTCAGGATTGAGAAGAACACGCGTGCTACGTCGTCGCGGACAGAAAAGGGGACGACGATGGACCGACCGGAATCTGCAGGTTCCGCGAATCGGCCGGACGCATCGAATCATTTACCGGACTGTTCCACGCGGCACGTTCGTCGGATCGAACCGTACCTGGAGGAGGATCAACAAAATTCCGCGATAGGACGAGCTACGCAAGAAGCTCGCGAGTAACTGGCTTGCCTTTTAATCGATCCCCGAGAACCAAGGAATGTTCGATTAATGAGTTTGTCCTGTACACGTTGGCCGCTTTAGTTCGAACGTGTCGACAACGAGAGGAGCAATGACGCGTGGATGAAGAAGGGAGACGAGGGGAAGGGGCAGGGAAAATTGCGCGTAAGCTCGTTCGATCGAGATCAATAGCCGTGGCGAAGCTTTAATCGCTCCCCGAACTAAAACGCATCATTCGATGTGGCGTGCAGCTGGTGTTCGCTTTGCTCTCCGAGCTACTCGATACCGAGGCCGAAGTTGCAGAAAGTTACGCCGCAACTAACGCGAACGCGGAACACACTGCCTCGTATTTGTTGTTGCTAACAAGGTTAACTACGAGAAGCCTGACACAGCGCCGTGTAGGATAAATTAATGACGATTTTTGAGACTGTGGTTCATCAAGATTGAAGGTAAACGAACGTTATCTGCTTCGTGGATTTTTAGCAGCGGGCTCGATCGTTCGTAAAATTTAAGATTATGGTTCAGTGGATATTGTCGAATATCTAATTGTCGTTCGTCGGGATGATTAGAGAACGCGAAAGTTGGATTGTAAAAAGAGAGTCATGGGGTGAAAAGTTTCTGACGTCTTGGACAGGTTATATTAGATTAAGGAGAACTTTCACTCGATCGCTAACTCGTGTCGGAACACAGGGAAGAAAAAAAGAAGCGCGAACGAAAGTGGCGTGTAGTTAGACTGTATTAAATATCGTCTGTATAATGGTTTTACCGACTCTTCCAGAACTTCGATAATTAGTTCGAGCATAGTTTAGCATCCTGTCTGCCCACCTTTCATCGCTCTCGTTGATCCTGCGTACACAATTTCAGCCGTCCGAAAGTCGGTTAAAATTCTATTCTGCGGTTCGATGCTTCGACCGTAATATCCTACGAACACGATTTTTCACATTTAATTTCAACTCTGCCGCGTTCTTTCATCGTGTCTTTTTAATTTCGACAAATTTCACAAGTTTGGGCAAAGTAAAGCGAAACTTGGAATCTGGTAAAAGACGATTCATCGAAAAGGGATGTGCAAATGCTCTTTATAGCCAGTACATATGTCGGAATTTTTCTTAAGACGTTCAAAATCGGTTTGCCCGTAAACGAGAATGAGACTGAAGCGTAAAAATTCGACGACCGCGAAAAGATTAACTCTTACTGGTATCATTGAACCATTGGGGACCGTAACAATTTAACGTTAGATTACTTGATCTTCGAACTTTTAATCTAACTTAATTTGGTAACGGAAATTATATTTGAGAATGAAGCATCGCCTTCGTCCCTCTGTACAATTTTATTCAAAATGGACACATTTTCAGATATTCCCCAATAGTTGCTTTCCATTGGGCGAGTTAGTAGTAGTTTCCCGCGGTCCGATCTCAATATCAAAAGCAGCAATCGCAACAATCATTGGCCGATGGCTCGACAACCGGATATCCTTAGGCCGGTATTTACCCAGGGCGGTCGCACGAATTTTCGTTATTGCAAGAAATTAACAGGTACCGGTAGGAAAGGGATCGATCTCGGCAGGCCTGGCTTCTCTCGGTAGTCGGATAATTGACGTTCTCGTATGACGCGCACCAAGACGTTCCTAATAACATGTCGAAGAGAGCTAGCAACCACTGCGCCGGTTGGCGCGGTGCGCGTTAGCGATTGAATCGATTTATCAATCATAAGTTATCGCCTCCGACGATCGTGTATTCGATCGATCCGCTCGACACTAAGTTACGCGTGCGCGCGTTCTTGCGTCTCTTCTCGTCTCTGCTCGCGATCGCTCCCCTCGTATTACATATTTCTGCGTGCACCAGAGTACGTGCACCGCACACGCTCACCGCTCCGAGCAGATGATCGCCGCGAATCAATGAATCGGGATCGCGTCACGTAACGCGAGGAAATTATTGTGCATCCTGTTCGACCGAACGAAACTCGCCGCAAAGTCGACGATACTGCCGCTGTCTACGAGGCAGTGATGGGATCGTTATTGATACGCTCGATCGATACACCGTTTCTCTCTTCTTAGATCGCACCAAGATCACAGATGAATAAATCGGGATACTCGCTTCTCTCGTAAAAACGATTTCTATATGTATAGCTTCGCATGGCTTCGAGTTCGATCGGATTAGAAAGCAATCCAATTGGCTAATGGCAATGGAGACATTAAGCGGCGACATTCAGTCGCTTGATTCGGACGAAATTTCGGCTTTATCTCGTCGGATAAACACGTTCGCTAGATGGTCGTGCGTACGAGCTGCGCGTTTCTTTCTAACCGATAAGATGCCTGGGCACGGATCCAAGGGATACGCGAATCTTCAGATCGAGTTTACGTCGTGTATCAGTCGTATCTGCGTTGGAGAATCTGATGCGTGTCATCGATACCCCCACTACGCATCAGCCATTCGTTTTTTTCTTTTTCTTTTTCCTCCCTACTGGATATCGTTCGAGCCTCGAGCATTGTATTTGGAATACAAATCGGTTAATCCCTATGCCTTTGTTCGTTCCATGACACGTGTGCAGAAGGGAAATTTGAAATTAGAATTCGCCGGAGATTTATGGAAAACCTCAAGCGTTCAGAAATGAAGCTTATTAAATGTACAATACGCTGCTGCTAAATCATATTCGCGATTTATTAGGTCGAGAAGCAGCCGCGGTGAATACTTCAGTATGACGTTTAAATAGATTCGATTACAAGATCTAAATTCACCTAGAAACGAGTTTGCCGCCGTTAGAATTCGATTCGCTCGCCGTTACTTGAAGCTTCTTCTTTTAATTCGACAAGAAGAAGTTGAAACCAGAACGCTCGCGTTTCCGTATGTAAGAGAAAGACGCGAATTAAGGACGAAAATATATTTTCTACCGATCGATTCTTCGCCCGAGGACACAGAATACCTCAGAAAAATAAGCGTTCTGTGTCTTTTACAACGACATGACGTAACATCTTCGTTTGCTACGTTATATCGTCGATCTATCAAAATCACAAATCACGAAAAAAAGAAAGGAAAGAATTTCTTTCGAACTAACTAACAGAGATGACGAGCAGAATCGTCCAAAGTCTTCGTGTCGTGTGGTTGTTGACACCGATATCGAACAGTCGTACGAGCGACTAAGTCACTTTGGTTAAGTCAGTACGAGAGACGGGTACGGACGTTACGTAGATCAAAACTGAGATTACCGGCCGAAACTCAATCGTAAGTTGGAAACGCGGCGTATAATTAGCGCGACTGTTGCAACGGATATCCCGGCGTGTGGTTTGACTCCGCATCGCAGGAACTAATTGACTGTAGAAAGGTGGTTTCGCGGTATCGATTCGTCGCTGAGTTTCCGTGGATGCCACGGAAGATGGTATTAACATGATAGCGATAATTTGCCCGACAATTGCAATTGATAACAGTTAATTAGATGAGCGAAGCGAATCCGTTTCCGATTGCAATTCCATTAACCTACGGTGATTTTCTTTCGGTCTACGTATATACCGTAACAGAAACGTATCCGAGAGCTAGAGAAATAAAATTAGTGATTTTTATGGCAAAAAGAATGAGAAGCAGTTGGAGAGGATCGAAGATCGAACGAGAATGAATTTTCGGATTGAACGAAGGCCGCGGCGGCTGAACCGACGGAAATAAATGTCAGCCGACAGATCACGGGTTCAAATCGATGGCTTAGGACCGAATCACCCGGCTGGTACTATCTTGTCTTTATTTGTTATATAGCGACGTCCCTGGATCACGGGGAATCTCGGGATACTTTACGATTATCCGAGCCGTGACGTGCACTGTACCACGTTGCAACGAAGAAACGACAAGGCCCTTAAAATTGAGGCCATAAAAACCATCGTTGCAACAACTTTACCGTTCCATACTCCTTCCTTACAGTATCCACGATATCCACGAAACGTAAACAAGTACAATGCCCGATGGTATTTCCAATCGTCCAACAACATTCGAACCAAAACAGAACTTTCAACAACATCCGTACCGTCTCGACGTTGTGTCCGACTATGAGCTAAAAGAGTTTCCATTCGCCCACCGAAAGAACATCCGGGGAATCTTAAAGCAAGGACGAGATAGGCGAAAGGACGTGGGCCCGATGCAGGGCGGTGGCACCGAATCGGGACACCGCAACAACGCACGCTCCTCGTGTATCGCTCCACGGGCGGCTGGTCGCAGACATGGGCGCTACAAATGGGCGGGCCAGCCCGTGGTGCCCTCGGGTCACGAGGAGGAAACGCACGGCCCTGCCGGCCACATTGGGCTCCGGGTGCGAGGAGGATGTACGCGGCGGCTCGGGAAGACAGGTGAGAGAAGGCGAAACGGCCAGAAGAGACGACCGGCAAGAGTTGGAAGGGGGCCAGGAAGGGAACGTAGGAGAAGATGGGGCCCGACGAAGAGGGGAGGGGACGATAGGGTCCCGAAGAGGAACAGAGAGAAGAGGAAGGTGATTGTCTGGGTCGAGTAGGAAGGGAGAAACGGATGGAAAAATGGTAGGGGTGGCCTGTGTGGATCGGTGCACAGGGAGGGGAAAGCGCCCCGAGGTAAAGAGGGCCCTATCAAGGTGAACCACTTACACTTTACCGACTGGATTACACTAAGCGATCGAACTTGGGCTTGGAACGTAGAAGGAAGGGTCGCTCGCATTGCGTGCGAGCTCCGATGCCGAGAAACCGTAGGAGTAAGAAGAGGAACAACGAAGCGGTGAAGGGCAGATTCGAGGCGGAGGGAAAGGGGGGAGAGGTTCTAGGCGCAGAACTCGTTCCCCTGCGAGACAAGGACTGTCCGTCAGCTGATGCCGACGCGCTGCTTCGTCGCGATTGTTCGCGCGGTATTCGCTCGACCGGCTCCGGCGATAGCGGACAAAATAGTTTATTGCTTAATCTCGAGCATGCTTTTGCGCGATGGTTTTATGGAAAGTTGTGCGAAACAATCGAGACCGGGGTCTGAATGGAGAGGCCTAACGCGGGTCGCTCAGGATCCGCGTTCTCAGTTTAAAGCGCGCAGCTTTATTATGCATAAATTTACGAGCGGAGGGTTTATTCGTACCGTTCTTTGCCGCGTTTCGTTCGACAAAGTTTACAGGCGACCTTCGTTTCGTCCAGCAATTTGAAGGAACGTGGGTACGCGAATCGTTATTCCAACGATCAACTTCGTCCTTGCTTCGATGTTTTATCGAATATCTTTAAGAGGAGAATCCGATGCGTTCGTTTTCGTCGGGAGAACCTTTAATCCTGTTTGCTTCGTTCCGAATAGCCATTATTCGGTGCTCCGTTCAAAGGCGACGGAGCGGCCACCAAAGACGCAAACACGCCGCTATTAGAATCGTGAAAATAAGTCGAGAAGAATCAGGGACAACCATCGGAATTCGGCCTGATTTGGTAGGAATTGCCAAAGGATAAATGAAACGATTAATTTCCGTGACTCTTTTATACGTGCTCCAAATAGGGCAACTTTTTAAAGCCATGATAAATACATTCGTTAAACACTTTATTCGTTTAGGAAAAGTTGCAAGAGAGCTGGCTTTCATTCAGCCATTGGAAGCGATTCAAAAAGCTCCGCGTAGCTTGGGAAAATCGAGGTTACGGGCCGTTCGATGGGAGTATAAGCTCTCTCGGTGACTGTTCGGGCATCGAATTGCGCCGCGAGTGAGCGGAAAGCAGCCTCGAGTGGTGGATCCGATGATACGAGAAAAAAGAAACGTCCCCGTTTCCCACTTGGACCGTACGAGCTTCGCGGACGTGTTTCGTAATATTTCCGAGATTGCCGCGTGTCTCTCGCGCATACTTGGTCGCAAAAACGAAACGAAACATAAACGGATTGGGGTTCCACGCCCATCTCGAACCGCGCGTGTCGCATTCTCGAATTCCGAGCAAAAAAGAATGGCTGATTTATTACGCGGCGGGTCAATTGAAAACACCTGCAATTTCACTACTTTCCGCATTGCGGTTTCGCAATCGATCCGTCGACTTCGATTAATATGCCCGGTTACACGATTAGTAGGTTGCGCGAAGTTTATTACCCGGGTACGATGGAAAAATTGCGACGCGAGAAACTCCCGGCCTTCTAATAAATTCCTGAGGTCGAGAAGTCATCCGCCGTCGGTTGGAAATGCGACCCAATTGTCGAACGTCGATTCCTTACCACCCGCGATACCCACTTTGCATTTCTTTCTTTTCCTTTTACGCCGTACGATTATCTGTGCAAAGAACGTATTTACGTTGCCCCGATCAAAGACAAACTACACGCCAAACCGTTTATTATTTCACAGACCAGATAGTAAACTTTACGCTAGACGTATAATTTCAGAGTCGGAAGATTTGTAATTACTTCAGTGACATATCGACGTATGACTTTTTAACGAACAAACTGAATATCAAAGCCTCTCGTAAACTGTTCGATTTAGCTTGTTTTGGGAAAATATCGTTCGCGAGAAGGAAGAAAAAATCGTAGAATTATTTTCCAAATATCGTATAATTTTGTAGCGCGACAGCAATTTTTTCTCGCAGTTTTAAGCGCAGAAATATCGCTGAAAATTTCGCAACAGCTGGAAAGCTAGAATGCGGACAAATTTCAGGGTTGGCCAAAATTGTCGGCGATATCGCTTAAAAAATCTGCGCCCGCGTCGTTGAAAAGCAAGGGCTTTATGAACGCGCGAACGCGCGTATACACGTGCCGTCGTAACTTTTTCGAGCTGATGCAGGGAGAGGAAAACAAGAGAAACACGTGAACAAGTACAGGTGGGAGGGAGAAAGGGTTGGACAGCCGAGCAAGAGAGAAAAGGGAATGCGAGACGGAGACGGGAGACGTAAAATGTCGTGTGCGCACGCCCGCTCGTAATTGCAGTTTGCGTTTCTCACGCAAGGATCTTCGACGTGATCTTCGGCTCCGTGGCAAGGTAAAGCCTGCGAAAGATCGTGATAATTTTCGATACGCGATAAAATAGTTCGATTTATGTCGTCGTGGTGAAGCACGATCGTGCGAAGGGATTTTGGCAAGAATCTCGCGATAGGGTTACCGGCAACGTCTCTATAGGGTCGCTTTCGTTATTTACAAGCTTAATATAGCGATGCCGGTCGGGCGCATAAAACGTAAGAATAAAAGGAAATCGAGCGTCGATGCGACGCGTAAGTTATAGACAGCATTAAGAATTCCAATGGCAGCAACGACTGCTGGTTTCGAGATAAATCAACGATACAAAAAGGTCGATAGGAAAGACGCTAGAACTTACTGACCTCCAACAACGAGGATATTAGTACGAATATGCATAATACTGTACAAAAAGATCGCATGAAACTACCTGTTTTCGATATTTACGTATGAAGACTGTTTGAAACGACATCGAAGTACCGATTCAATGGCCCATCTTAATAGCATATGCTTAAACTTTTATTTTCTAATATCGCGAGACGTTTACAGAGGCGGTATCTTACAGTAGTTTATTAACAGCGCGCTAACGAAGTGGAAAACGCTATGAGATGTGCGCTAAGTACAACCGGATTACCAGTGAATTAAATTTCTCGATGGAAGTATCGATAGGTGCAAGCAACGTTCATTTACAAGTCAAATTCGCATGCTATCGAATTTGATTGGTATCGGTAATATCGGCATCGTGTCATCCCGATCGTTAACAGTCTTCATCGTAAACGCTATAAATAGAGGTAGAAGGCGACGGTATTGCGCGAAAATCGTGGACGTCGTATCGCGATTACGTAGCCGTTGTAGCCATTTAATTACCGATAATAACGATAAAAAGGAGGGGCTGGTAGTAGCCTGGCAAGAATATAATTCGCGTCATACGTTGGTTTACGGCTTGAAATATCGTACAAGGTGGTCGTTCCTTTAAAGCAACGGAATGGCAAATATTCGCGGCGTTTCACCGAAGCTTTCGTCCGCTGACGCAATCGTTTCCGAAGCATTATCCGGTCACGTTGAGCACCGTTGCGCATTTCTAAGATGTTGGATTTTTCGGCGACCGACCGTTCACCACCGCCGGCTAATGTTCTACTCGTAACGGCAACCGCGTTCTTTGATTTTATCGTTGGATTCCGAAACGAACGTTCGACGCGCGGTTCCATGTAATCCGTAGCTCCGCGACAATTTCGCGCATACTCCGGCGAATGTTTAAGATCATGGCATACCAAATGCGAAGAAGGGGAAACGACGAGCGAGGAAGATAGCACAGAGTAAACGAGAGGCGGAGCAGAAGAAAGAAAAGGAAAAAAGAGTGGAAGGAAACGTGGCAGGATGCGTTAAATGCGGCGGTTATCTGAGATTGATCGGTCGATACCGTTTCAACGTCCTTCTTACGTCGGTTGCATGGTCAGGGTTTCCGTTCTCCAGTTCATTTTCAATTTATCAAAGAATGCGATAATGTCCGACTAAAAGCAAAAGAAATGGGGAAAAATGAGTATCGGTTACAAAATCGTATGTCGCGATCGACCATGGCGCGCGGCGTTCGGCACAATTTCACAAAGACAATCGACAGGATCGAGATAATCACGGGCCGTGCCAATCATCAACCCCGCGAACCGCGCACATACATTGTTTCAGCGGGGCCCACGTCACGCCGGAATTATGATCTGTATTTATGCGAGATCATTATCGCCTCGTGGAAACGTTTCTCTCTGGAAAGCATCAGATAATGCGTATTGTTCTCACGAAAGAAGGTTATACCTACCGAGGAATAAAACCGACTCATTTTCAGGCGACGTTTACGAGTCCCGCTCCGACTTATGCTCCCCCGTTCTCGCTTTTACGATTTATTCCGGTTTAAATACCTTTCGACCGTGTGCCGGCTTCAAATTTCACGCGGCCGTTCCTGTTCGATCTTTACGTTCGACCAGCGTTCGAGTTTTAACGATTCCGCCGCCGTTTCTGTATTTCGGGCGGATGCCGTTTACTCCGTTTCTTCGTTAATCTAGAAATCAGCACTAGCGAAAACTCTTTTCCCTGAAATTATTAACCGTCCTATCAAATGGTACCGCGTTTAATGTTTCTCGTCAGAGTACTGATCGTTGATCGACATTAGGATAAAACTACGAGGAATATCGATCGAATTTAAAACCAATTTAAGCCACATATTAGGAAATATGCATGTTCCCAGTTTGCAGCAGTTAGAGGAATTATTAGATAGCTAACCAAGCAGTGGTAAGAAATTAGAAATTACTTATGGTAATCACTGAAAGTTAAAATTAACTACATACGAATTTATTTATAATTACAGAGTAAAGATCTCGTACCATGTAGACATTGGTAGTTACGATACGTAATAATAATTGCACCATAATAGACACGGATCTCTGACATGTAGAAGAGAAATTTAATTTGGATATCTAAGACAGAAGATTTGCAAAATTGATATTTAGAAAGTGCAGATTTAGGACGTTATACATAAATCGAAATCTTTCATCGTGCTATCGAGCGAAACTCATCGAATTCGTCGCTCGTTTCCTCGATAATCGATCAGAGATTCGTCTAATTTCGCGAGAGTTGAAATAGCGCGATTACTCGTCGCGTTATTCTTCGGTTCCGATAGAAAGGCATCGAAGCGAACGCGAGTGTGTTGTCTCCTCGAAGCGCAGTTTACGCACACCGCGTCGCGCACGAATGACGCGCGCACGTGTGACACGCGTGCTTGCACGAGCGGCCATCGTGAAAACGATTCGAGGAGCTTGCAAACGATTTGCCTGCGCCTCGCTGATCAACGAATAAAGGACAATTTTCAAAGGGGAACGCACAGAGTCGGGGTGCGGCTCTAGCATCGAAAATATTGCCTTTTCAAATCCATGTTTGCTCGACACTTTTGCTGTTTGGTTTCGCAGAGATTTAGTCTGTCGTATATATTACGGGACTAATTTTTCCTTTTTCGTTAGCCGTGTACGTACGTACGGGTGCGTCTCCGCTTTAAACGCTAAACATCTCCCTGAGATTGTATGTCTCCGCGTTTTAATTATAACTCGTTGCTGAGGGCAACTCGTTTCGTGCACGCTCTTTACGTTTCCCCGGTTGTTTTTAAAGGTAGCACCGCGGCTGGCTTTTTAATTTTCTAAGTCTTAAACGTCCTAACTCGTTCTGACATTTTCTGCTGTCTGACTCCGATTAGGTCTTCAAAAAGTCATTGGTATTTAAACGAGGTAATCTTTTCATTGATGTATTTCCTTTCTCGTTAGAAATAGAGAAATAGGGCGAAAGATATCGAACAAGATGTAGAATAATCTGTTAGGATGGAATATTGCACGTGAATATAGATGCAAGACAAAGAAACGAAAATATTATCGCTAAAAATTTGGATCCTATTTTTCGATTGATCTTTCTTTTTCTTTCTTTTTTTTTTTTTTTTGTCAATGGTGATCAGTTTAGCGATGGTCAGAAAAAACTACAAAGCAACCGCTGGCCGATACATAACGATTGTTAGGGTTTTAAAATATCGGGAAATGGTAGCAGTTCCAGGAAACAGGAATGCTCTATCACGAAACGGTAATTGTTCTTCGAACAATTCGCGGAAATATATAAATTCCGTTGCAACGGAACTGTCGATTTTGCCGAACACCTGTTTAAAAGGAACTTTTGATTGCTCGAACGAGCCATAAACACGGGTTCGTTTAAACGCATTACACGCGTTGCAAATTGTCGAATCGCGTTACGTCGGCATATTGAACGATCTAACGAGCCCTAACGCGGTTTAAAGCTGTTTAGTCATTCTTCGTGAAAGTCTTAATAATAAATGACAAACGTTTTACCCGTAACTTATGCCGTATGTGCTATATGCATTTATATGTGTACAAGAGAGGAAGGAAGTAATAGAAGAAAGTTACGAACAATTGGGCGTGAATGCGAGTTCATTTATATTCGACACCGAATTCATTGAAACTTCATACGGTAGGAATATTATGACAATAAAAAAGGCGAAAGAAATAAAGAGAGTCGCGTAGTGGAGATAAATAATCGGTTTTTCAGGGACAGGTACGGTACAGCGGCTTAATAACAAATATCTCGTGCGAGAAGGCAAATTAATCGTACGACTTTATCTCGCGATCGCTACAATACTCCCAGATTCCAGCGCGATTTAATTAATCGATCGACTCGCGAAGCGAATCGCGTAATTTCGTGCGATCAATTTCTTTAAAGTGGTCGCTATAAAACGCTCGCCGTGACTGTTACGTTACGCCAGCCGTATTTATCGGGCAAATATCCGCGTAATTATTCGTATACGTATGCCGTGCACGAAACCAGTCCTTCTACGATTTTCGAGCGAAACGAGAGGTTATGCTCGTGTACGATGGGACAGCGCTTCACCCTGTTTGCCTCTCAAGCCGCTGTTCCCTTTGCTTTTCCTCTCGTTATATATCAAAATAATAATCTATGGTTAGAACGGAAGGCATTAAAAGACAAAGTAGAATACAGAGGATACGAACGACGGTGCTCGACTAGGGTGGCGAATTACAGACATTATTTATGGCGACGCGAACGTACAGCGAAAAATAGCGACGACGGAGAGACACGATCCGCAACGACAGAGAGAGAGAGAGAGAGCAAGGTACGCGCGCGGACCTTTTTCCTGCCACGTGGCACAGACGTGTTTGTAAATTGCTTCCGATATGGACGAGCGAGACTGGCACGCGTGCTCGACTAGTCCGCGCTGGATTTACGACAGTTTGCTTCCACTTCGCCCTTTTTTCTACCCCTTGTTCCTCGTTCCTCTTCTTCTTGCCTCGCATGGACCGAGATTTCCGTGCGATCGTTTGCATTCGTTGCTCCGACAATGAAGCAAAGCCTACGATTTACATTCCCCTGGTCGAATTCGAAGCTAAACTGGCCGTTGCCGTCGACGGAGAACGAATATGGTCGATGCGAGCGAATATAGAAAGAAAAAGAAGCAGGGGAAAGGAAGGAAGGGGAGGAAGGAGGAAATCTGCGTCGATGTGAAAACGAACGTGGCAAATCGCGACGCGGACGACGGACCAGACGACGAACAAAATGGATGGACTACGGCCGCGATTTACGTCCCGAGATTATTTATGGAATGGTGTAATGAAAATAACGAGAACGGAAGCGATCGGAGAAACATTTATATTGTCCCGTGCTCTCTCGCTTTTTCGTGGCACGCGCGCTGGAACACGCGTGACAAGTCACTTCCTCTATGAACGGGCAAATGACACGCGTGCGTGCGCGTGTGCGTTTCAAGTTTACGGCTCGAATCCTTTCCTTTCCACCCCTATGCTTTTTCATACGGCGGCCGTTCCACGGCCTCCATGCCACTTGTTTCACAAATGAGCACCGTTAAAACCGCTTCTGTTTTTGTCGGCGGTCGTTGTGTTCCATGCGCGTGTGTTACGCTGCTTCGCCACTTAAACGTCCCGACGCCTCTTTCTCTCAACGACGACGCGACACCGCGTGCTTTTCACCAGTCGCGCGTGTGCCTGCAATCTCTCTCTTTCACTCTCTCTCTCTCTCTCTCTCTCCCTCAACGGTTTGTTTTGTTTCAACGAAACTACGCGTCGCAACTCGCGCACAATGATACGAGCCACTAAAACGTCTCATTGCGAGGAAATTTCGGTAAGTAGCTTGATATGTGGCTCTTTGCCGAGTTAAACACTATAACGCGAATTCCCGTTTGTCAGCGCTTAAGCGCCACATCGCCGGGATTATGCTTATCAATCTGGCTATTCAAACGATGCACGTGCCTGCCTAACTTTTGCGCTATTCTAATCTCTAGATGGAACGGAAAAAGAGAGACAAGCAGCGTCAAGGCTGTATCGAACGTAGATGAATTCGTACATGCAATGAAAAGTACAATGAAACGAGAGCTGAGCAAGTCTATCGGAAATCTTTGGACCCGGAAGCGCGTTCGGTGGCAGCAATCTGTCAGAGAACCGATCGGAACGAAGACCAATACCGAGAGGCATTTAAACCGACTTTACAAGAGGCACGATGTTCGTTCGGGCCAACGGTTGCGACGATACCTCGACCCTCGGCTCGGTGGCGGGCCGGCATAATTTCTATTTCGATCATTAGAAGACAAAACGTGTCCACGTGTGTTCGCCGATAGTATCGAGACAACAAGGCCAACAAGGGAACGGAACGGTGTGTTGGCCGTGTAAACGGTAGATGGGCAGAGCAGTCCAGCCTCGAAGCAATGGCAAGTGGACCAGTGGGGCAAGTTCCATCGGACCTCCGCAGAGGTATAGGAGGCCAACGAGTCGATGGAAAGAGAAAGAACGAACAGAGAAGGAAAGGGACAGCGAAAAGAATAAGGGATCGAGGAGTTATTACGGACAGAGGTAACGTGGTCGTTGGTATACTCGTAACTACGCGGAATATCTCGTGTGTTCGGTGAGTTTCGAACTGGAAACAGGAAATTCTTGAATCGTTTCGCAAGACCGCAACCTTTTAGGTATTTTCTCATCGGTCGATATCGTCTCGTAAGGCAGCTTGTATTCGTACGATCGAGCCACGCGTTACTGCTCCATCTTTTATTTTACTCTAACGTTTCTAATCTAATTTTTCTACCATATTGTTTTCATGTTATATCGACGATTGATGAAGTTAGTCGTCTGATATCGCAGTAGGATACTTTGGATTATCCCGTGATCCATTCGACGTAGCAGTACCGATGTTTCTTCCTGTACGTATGCGATCGTTAGACAGCCGTTAGATAAATGATGTTGCCAAGAAACGATTTGATCGGTGGCCGTCGATGATATATTAGTAAAAGAGAAAACATTGATATAACACGAGAACGGTGGGTTTTAGCATGTAACGCTTACGCAACGAAATTTATCGGAGGGCCAGGGGCCTCGATTCCTTCGCCCGTAAGACAACAGTTCGCGTGATGCTTACAGATACACAACTTGGTACCACGTCCCCTATATACAAGACTGATCTGTATAATTTCGTATACATTAACGACGATCGAAAGACTCGAACAATTTGGGAAGAGAAACAGCCTGGATTCGACCATAGTCCGGTTTTTTTTCCAAGGTTCACGGCGAGCCGGTGACGTCAGTCAAAAACGATCTCGACCACGAATACCGAAGATAGCGGGAGGCCTGGATCGTGGCTACAAGGTAGGCATCTCTTGTCGGTAACGTTAGATTCCAGTACGCTGAACATTCGTACATATATTATGATTGCCACGACGATACGTGCCGCCGGGTTTGCTCGGCCCATTCTTGAACTTGATACTCGCTGGCGAGCTAGCCGAGAAAATCAGCACCGAATTTTGGTGATGAAATTGGCACTTTCGGGGCCGTTTCATTTCGTGCGTGAACGTTGTTTGTTATGGACGCCGTTCACATCAAAACCTTTCGTTGAACGAGATTTCCACATCGAAAGTCGCTCAGAATTACCGATGACGTTTGTACAAAGGTCGATGTACACGAATCGATCTCTGTTCGCGAGTCTGTTTCAATTTTGACAAGTTGACACTTAGTGTTCTTCGTCGAAGACAGATACTCTGGCCTGTTAACGAAGGCAATGTTCCAAGTTACTTACGGCTCGAGATAACACGTTCGTCATCGTAAAATTCGTTTAAAATTCTCAGCACTGAGAGTCGACTATTCGTCTACCAAGAGTCTGTTAACAGCGACGAGCCTCGACCTATTAATCGCATCGCGGCATCGTGGTATCACCGCGAGCCTGCAGCATGGGCTCATTTTTCTACATTCAGTACGTCCTTTCCCATCCGTGTCCCTTTCGAGGCTGTCTCTCTGTTCGAGCGTTCATTCGGATATTGCCAAATATCTCGGGCGGGTAAGGCAAGGGTCGGCTTCGTGGCGCTTTGTCCGGCGCTCACAATGGCACACGGCGGGGGAATAATAAGAAACCGGTGGTTTCTCGATCGAAACGGTAGAGGCGCGGAGAAAAGGGGATGGTTGCAGGAACGGAGGGACGAGAAACTGGCAAAAGCCGCATGCACCGTTGCAACGGGGCGAGAGACGAAGAAACCACCGAGAGACAAAAGATAAAACTCGGCCGACTCGAAGATACGATCCGCCAAATCCACATTTGTATATTCCTCCTACCAACCGGCTGGTCCACCTTTCTCTTCTCTCGTTTCCATGCTGCGACTCCTGGTTCCTCCTCCATCGCGGTTGGTTCCCCGCTGACGAGTTCCTTCTGTTCGTCGGCCGACGACTCGACGTGTCCCACGTCCAGGCGCGTCTCGCGACCCGGCACCGATCCTTCGAGCAAGTCAATCCTACGTGTTCCATCGCAAGAAGAAGGTAGATAGGAAGAAACAGGAGGGAAAACGAGGCAGCTCTCCCGCGACCAAGTTGCCCGGTACGGGCCAAATTCAACTGTCATTCCGAATAACTATTTACAACAGAGTTCGAGAGACCGACCGGATTCTTGCATACGAGAATATGAGCGGTCGTGCCTGCGGCGACTCCGCGGGAAAGAAGCTCGGCGACTCGCCTGCAGGGCGGTCTGGCCTCATTAAACGTTGCACGGGGGCCACGCGAGATCGCGAGTCGGCCGTTTCGCCGCGTGCAATCGTCTCCGGAGATCTCTGTCATTCGACGGAATGACTTTCCGCGTCGTTGGCCTCCACCGTCGTCGTCGAAACAACCAGCGAAAATAAAATGTATGGGAGAGAAAAAGGCAAGGAACGACGTTTCGCGATTGCAGGCGATTTTGGAGAAGATGTACAAAGTGGAAAGGATGGGAAGAGAAGAAGAGAGATGGAGAGAACGACACGTCACCACGCTACGGTAAACAAAGTAATTAATGGCGATCGGGTAAATTAAAAACGTCGCGCCGTGTAAATTTGTTATCGCGTTTGCTCTTTCGAATTTATTCCGCGCGCTTCGCCCTCGTACGGGATACGAAATCATTTCCGCGTTTACGAGCCGATGACAGGCCACGCGAACGAACCGATTTAACCAGTTCGTTGTTTTTGCGCGAAGCTTCGTTATGAACAATAATTAATTTTCGTCCGCGTGAATCGTGAAATCGTTTAACGAGACGGTCATCGATTGTTTCATTGTCATTCGTTTCGGGGATCGCAACGGCTGGCTTGTTTCGAGTTTAAGATTTTTGTCTCGTAATAGGTTTCATCGTTATTTCGTATACTTTACGATACTTTCAAACGAACCATTCAGATAAATCGGCTAATGGAACGACGCTATTGGGATCGAAGATCCCGTTTGAACTGCACAAACTGCAAAGATTCGGGCACGCGAAAAGGCCATACGTTGGAGGAACAGCAACTGCCGTAGCGCGAGTTTCACTTCATCGGTGCATAAAATTGGCGTTAAACGCCTGGTGGTCGGTACCGGGGACGAATCGCGTAATTAAGTGAAAACGTTTAAACGCACGCGCGTCATTGAGCCTTCGATCGGCGATTCCAACCGTGAAAATTTATGAAACGTCACGTTCCCCACTCTGCCTTCCAATTAACGAGCATAATTAACGAGACCAGGTAAAAATGTCTGGCGGCAAGTTCGACAACTCGACAGCTAGCTCGCGGAGTTCTTTCGCGTCGATGGGAAAAGAAGAACTGCTGCAAGAAGGGAAGGGCCATGGAAGCAGGACAGAAACACGAGATATCACACGCGATACCACGTTAAAATAATACTAGCGAAATTTATCGTGGTCGCGGCACCAGGTAGCCAGCCACTTCCGCGTAGATCGTCCATTATCTCTTTCGCTCGAACCAGAGAAGTTGGTCGGACTCTCCTTTCGTTCCGTAACTTCTGCCGCAGATAACCGTGCCCATAAAACGTCCCCTATCGGGGGTGAAAGTTCAACGGGACATTATTATTGCTTTCCGGGTCCAAACTGGGTGAAATTAAAAGAAAACAGAGCCGATCGCGCGTTCGACGAGCACCGTGTCGACGAACGATCACACCGACGCGGGCTTATTACTTTTTAATTAAAAAACCGCGAGACTTTTGACTCGCGTTGTTCCGATGGTACGCTGTGTTTTCACCCCTTCGCACATGCTTCGTATCTCACGTTTGCTCTCGTGGTTTTCGAATACGCGCAAAAACTAAATGGAGCATCGTTTCCGCTACGGTATCGGATCGACGAAAACACGAGGTCCACGGGATCGAGTCGTAAAGCGACCGGTCGAATCGTGAAAAAATAAAAACGGGAGAAAGGGGGCGCGAAAAAAAAAAAAGAGAAGCGTAGGTGGCTGCACCTCGAAACAGAGGGATCCTTCGGCTACGTAATCGTTCGAACCAGATAAAATCGGAGCGTAAGCCGCAATAAAATCGTAACGAGATTGCGTCGTGTGGGCGTGGCGGGCGGGCTTCAATTATTTCGGGAAGCGTGGCCGGATTTAAAGCAGCGAGCGCTAGCGCCCGCTACGTTTCGGGGAGGTTTACGCTGAAAATTATTTTACAATTTTATAGGGGCGTACGGGTTTCCGCGTTCTGAATTTTACACGGGGCGTATACGTAGTTCCTGTCCCTGGTCCCCTTTCACGTGCATCGCTACCCAAAGCGTTACGGTTACGTGCTACGTGCTCGAGCCTGTAAAATGCACAAACGTTACCGTCTTCCCCTATAATCCCCTCGAGAAGAAACGCGATTTCGTGCCCATTTCCGATTGCGGCCACTCGCATTTTCACTCATTGTCCTATCTCGTCGCGTCCATACTAAACATTCAACGTTTACATACGACTTCCGGTTTCGAGTTTATTTCAATCTTGCTGACTAATTGATTTTATTTACGCCGATTATCGCAAAACTGGGGCGATGAAATTGAGCTTTTTGAAACAAAATCCTACACACCTATGGCGTTACCTAGTTACTGTTAGAATTAATAAAAAAGAAACAAAATACAGTTTGGCACAATTTACCTAAATTTATCGTATAAATCTTTCGTCGGAAAGCTCCCGAATCGTCGACATAGGCTGTGGTGTTAAACGAGACCTGTTAAACGATCGTTCGTCGAGTCAAGGAACATCAATTTGCCCGAGTTTCCCAACGTAGGTACTTACATATTCGATTTCGCACATACAACGTTCGTCGTGTCTCGTATTTACAGAAGACACCCGGCAACTCTGCGTGAATATTTTGGGTAACGAACACCGGCGCGGAGAGCCGCCAGCAAAAATGTAACATAATAATTACTCGTCTCGCAACTTCGTAGCCCGAACTTACGCAACCGGTCGTGTTTGCATAATCAAATCCGCGTACGTCGCGGCGGTCGAAACGTCTTTATCGTTGCCGCACGCTTTACATATCCGTGCCATTGCGTGTCACATTTTAGCGCGCCGCTCGCCCGAGACCATGCACCGCCCAATATAATTAAATACGCGTAAAACAAAGCGAATACCCTTGTCGGAATCCCGGATACGTTGTGCAATTAACGCACGATGCTTCTCGTTCCGGCCAGGCAAGATTAAACGAATTCACTGGCCTTTTTTTTTTACAAACATCGCGGCTGATATTTAACAGACCGAATTGTGGTCGGTGTAATTTTCGTCCGCAATTCCGCGTTTCGTTCCAAGAAATATTTGCTTACAGCGACATCGATTTTAACTTTCTAATTCAGTTTCGCAGCTGCCATCGATCGTACCTGAAACTGATGTAGGTATAAAGTGCGAAAGCTTATTCGCTAACATGATAACACGGAGAAATATCCAAACTCCTCAAAGTATAAAGCACTCGTTGTAACATTTAAACGATGACCACATCTCTCTCCTTTAGTCCTATTTTTAAAAATCGGAATTTCCACCGTATCACTTCCTTCCAAATCGCTATATAGACCGATTCGTTAAATCGCTCGATCTTTCTTCCTATCTTCCTTCCAATGATTCGAAGTTACTCTGAAAGCGAGGTAAAAGACTTCAAAGAAAGATTAGGTGGCAGGACGTTTTTCTAAGTCCTGTTCCTACGTGGCACGAGCAAGCGTGCGAGTTTCGAGCTGATGTATAACACAACCACGGGATTAATTCCGGACGAGCGTTCCGGGGTTTCGCGAAGTCTCGCGCGACGCTCAGCTTGTTTCGAGTTTAAATGCTTTCGCTCGAGCGGGCCGGAAAGAGGGTCCGGCTTAATTTATCGTGCGGGTTAAATACTGGGAGCGCGGCGTAAGAAGCGGCCCGGCCGTGGCAAAGAATCGCGCGTCGAACAAACCGTCCCGGGGGCTTGGTGATTCCGCTCGAGCGGTCGCGCTGGAACGAGCAGGGAACTCTGTCTTCTGCCTCCTCGGCCCACGGCACGGTGGAAACGCTCTAAGAATCTCGAAACATCTGCTGCCACGGCTGACTGGGAACCCGTGAAACACACAATCGGTCCACACGTTCCACCTCGCGGCCACAGCGATCTCGATTTTATCGCGGCGACGCGCCTGTTACCGAGCTGCTCGATTCTCCTCCGATAAAATGGAGTTTTTGTCCTCCGGTCGAGTTAACTTTTCGCTCAACAACGCGGTAAATTGCGAAACGGTGAATCGTTGCTCGGAATACCGGAGGTTCCGTTGAATTCGATGATAGCAGAGATTTCTGGAGGAAGAGGGAGGAATAATTTTATTGGTTTAGCGCGTTCCCTGCGGATCTGATTTTCATTATCTGTAATGCTGTATAATATTAACATGCATAATATTAACATCGATATGAATGATTGCGAATTATTTTATTACAATTTCATGATTTTTAATTCACCATTCACCACGTTCGACTTGGTGTTGTACACGTAAGACAAAAGTACGTATTCGTACTTGTCAGTGAACATATTAAGCAGAATAAACGTTTGTATAGAAAACTAGAAGAATTTTCTTTCGTGTTAAGCCGTGTGACAATTTTTTAAGATTAATTCTCTGATCGTGATTCGATTATGAATAAACGTATTTAATTTATGAGTATATTTTATCATGTATTTAATTTATAATGATAAATATATTTTGTTTATGAACGTTTCAACGGTATCTAACCGAGTACGAATCTCGTTTTGGTTCTCACGGAAAACCAACGAAATTCGTGAACACGTTCGACTACCACGAGTTTCATTCGCGTGCAAAATTCTACAAATTCGTAAGTGGAATCGCTGCTAGTGGAAACGCGAGCGATCATCAGCAGCGAGATTCGTCGCCTGAGTTGACGTTATCTCCAGGAAATTGAAAAACCACCACGAAACTGTGACCTGCGTTCCAATTTTGCCGATGTACCGGCCATGGATCATAATTTAAGACGCGCAGGAGCTTTGTCTCTGTCGCGGCTTCTTGGGGATCCAAACGCGAATCCGGTGCGAGAAATCGTTGCTCCGATCGTATCGGCCGGTCCCGTCAAACGCGGCAACTTTTTCCTTCGCGGAACGTTTCAATTTTCTGTATTCCCTGGACGACGATTTTGCCGTGCTGCTTGGTCGCCGACTATCGACGGGTCAGCGATGTTATGCTTTTTAGAGCGTTCAGTAAATAATGCATCCCTCTCGATCGTGACTGGAAGCAGAAAACCAGGAATTTCGTGACAGCAGCGTTTTCACCAACAGCTATTACAACTTTCAAGTTAATTGAAGCGTGTTGCTAGAACTGTCGTTCTAATGAATATGCAATCCGGCGAATAAATGGAAATATGCATTCCGGTCTCCTGCTTAATAATTTCACGATGATGTTTTAGAAAAGAACGACACGCGTAGATTTTCTGAATGTATGCATTTACGAAGAAACAGCGGCCTGATTAGAATAATTCTTCGCCAATGGATCTTCTCTCGCTCTATTTCCGACGATTCTCTGCATAAAAAAATTGACAATTCAACGTGCATTGGAAATACGTACTCCGTGAAAGTGGCATCGTCGCCATGGTAAACAGACGATTCGCACGATCCGCAGTGGATGGATCTCCGTCAACAAGGACACGGAATCGAAGCGTTTGCTTGACCGAGGTTCGATCGTTCCGATTCCCAGAGCTGGTTTCGATGCGCTCCAGCCACGTCTCAATATTTGGGAAGATATAATCGGCTTATAGTCTCCGGATGGTAAGTCGGGACGGGGTCCTACCTGGCTGCTCGCGTTCCACGAACGTGACATGTGAACGGGTCCGGATATCTCTTGGTAGAAAGAATAACAGAAGCAACGGGACCATGGCAGATACGACGAAGGGAAGAAAGAGAAAGGGAGGGGGAGAGAGGCCCCGGGATGTCGTATCGACTTGGTGAGGAACACGAGATTTCAATTACTCGGCTACCATTTCATCAAACCGGGACTCTTGGCCTCTCTTCTCGTGGCCGAAAGACCCTTCTCGGTAGCCAGCCCTCACCAGCCGCCATGTCATTTCTAACGAGCGACGAAATGGGACAGACCTGCATACCGAGCGAGCTCGCTCTTGTCTTTCGCTGGTTGCTCTGGGATCCGGATGAATTTTCGAGGACAGCGTGAACATGGATTTGTCAACGTCCGTTGCTCGTTCTCCGGGGATCGATATGATTAACCGGAACAACGTCAAGACACCATTTACTCGGCTTAACGTTTAACGTCCGCTGCGCAGTTGATTTTCATTGCGACGCCGTATACTAATATGTGATGTTCATACGATATGCGTTCCGATATCGTAAAACTTTATACACAGCTTAAGGTAGCGTAAGCAAGTAAGCCTTGTTATCTTAAAATTCAATCCTGAACTTTGCGTAGAATAATCAAACTTGCTGTATATTACGGGACTTTGTCGCTCTTTAATGTAATAACGAGAGAACTATAAAATAATTTTTAGCACTCCTTCGGTTTAAATTAATATGAAATTCTTTCCCACAATTTCGTGATTTCTAGTACGCGGCCAGCGAATTCAATTTAGTAACATACACGTAATCTGAAAATACGTGCCCACTCGGATCTACAGCCGTTCGTGTTAAAGCAACGTTATCGAACGTGTAATAAATCGCAATCTTCCTAATCCTCTGCCGTGAACGAGAAGTAGAAATAGCTCGTGTATGAAAGAGTACAACGAAGCTTATCTAAAATCAGCAGGATAACGACGAAAATCAACAGCGCGAACGCACCAAGCGCAAACTATCGAAAGTTTCGAAGCAGATCTCGGTTTCTCGAATTCCATTCGATGGAATTGCGCGGTGAAATTAGAAACGGAATGGGAGCGATAGAGAAACGAAGAAAGATAGAACGTAGAATTGGTCGGACTGTTTATCGCGCTTAATCTAAGTGGATCTGCGCGATACGGAATAATCTCGGTATTCATCCGCGGAGAAAAGAGGACAAATAAAGAAACGGGGACGCTAGAACGCTTCGCGTTCGCCTTTGAGCAGCGTCGTTTTCCTTATCTCGTTTGGCGAACTACTAGAAATTGCGAGTTAGGCCGGCGCGCTCCTGTTATCGGCTTCCTGGAGCTCGTTAATGCTCACCCCGATACTAATTAACGAGATGCGCGGGCGTTTGTCATCGATGCGCCGCTTCCGGTGAAATTTTCTAGCCGATATCCGACCGGTAACCTGTTCGCGGAAAAAACGACCAGGTAGATAAAGCGAGTTGCCCTTGTTGTCCAGATAGCTTTGATCAAGATCGTGCAATTAAGACTCGTTCAGAGGGTTTCTTCGATCGAAAAATTGAAACAGAGGGAAGAGAGAACGAGAGAAAGGGAGAGAAAGGGAGGGGAGAATATATTCGTTTCCGTGGTTAATTCCGCGAGATCAGGATATAAGGAGCATTTAGTTTTCATTCGAATCGCCAGGCAATCAGATCGAGATCGAGAGCCATTAAAAGCTGGTGTAATAAATATCGTAAACGTGTATGAAATCCGTTATACGGCGTTTACGATCGTGTTTATTTCCTTTTCGGCTTGTTCTACCCTCGTACACGTCCGATTCAATTATTCCGTGTAGCCGTATTACGAGGCTAAACAAAGGATTTTCTAATTTCAGAATTTCGCATGGCGTTTTGATCGAGTGATTACCCTTCGACGTTTAACACATTCGAAGAGGCAAGTTTTATTTATCGCTCTGTGATCTTAGTTATCGTAAAAAATAATTACCAAGTACGGGAAAGAACGTAAGAATTCTACCCTCCTTAAGTCATCGACGCGACACCTAGATCGTCATCGCTCGATCAAAATACGGTTCTAGAAATTTCGCTGTTCGTTTCCACTCGGCTGCGAACGCACTTTCCCGTTGTACGGGAATTCCTGTTCGCTCGCTTACGAGGCCATTCGTCGTACGAACAGGTGTTAAGGAGTTTCCCCCTTTCCGATTGCCTATTCGTTCTACGAAATGTTTTCGGACGTCGAGGAATATATTCGCGTTGTAGGAACGGAGATGTACGAGCAGAGTCCCGTTGTTCAGGGAAATTTACTAAAGCTAAGAACAGACGGGGGAGAGAGCGAGGTGTTCCAGAGTTTCGGGCTCGCCGCTTAAACACTGCGGTGTTACATAATCCCGAAGGATTAACCGTACTCTCGCGGGATTAACTGGTGGAGACGGATTCTCGCAGTCCTCGTCAGCCTCGAATGCGCTTGGTCGACCAAAAATATCAAAGCGTGATCGTCCACTCCTTCGACAGATCTCGCGTGTAATCTTCTCCGAATCGTTAAACGATTCTCGTTCTTCGGAGGAATACTTGTAAACATGTAACGAAGCGTGACGCGCTTGTTCTGACCGCCTCTTTCGGCCAATCTTTATTCTTTCGTCTTCCACGAGACAGGATTACTCGATTGCGAATGTTTCTTATCTTTTTGCTTCTATTTCAATTCGCGTCTCGTTTTTCTCAGATTTCTTCTTATTCACGTTCTTGGAATAGCAACGTCACTTTCGAATACCTATCGTTAGCTTGCAGCAATACGTGAGAAAATTCTCTGTTAATGTTTTTATCTCTTCCGTTGTAAAATCTGTACTAGTCGAAATGGAGAAATGTTTTAAATATTCTGTTTTATAGAAGTATTCTTACAGAGTAATTCTATTTTATAGAAATTTAAAATATTTAGTTTAAACCGAGATATTTGGGGAGATAGCGAGGAAGAAGGAAGGAGGACAACGGCAGTACACTCCTTTAAATTAAACTAAATTTACATGAAACATTCCGAAAGAACCGTTCGAAATTAAGCAACGTTAATTTCTCGTTAAGCAAAAGATTTAAAAATATTCAACCAATTTAAGGTAACTATTTGCAGCGGGCAATCCGACTATTCTTTCTCAAGAGTTCGTTAGCCAGGCCATGCATCATTTAAGCTTTTTGTTAATTCGTTTTTTTTAACCGCGATATACAAGCTAAAGGGAGGCAACGGATCGGCGAATATTTATTTTTGCGCGGCGGCGGCCCGAAGAGGTCGCGGCGTTACGTGTTCGTGGTTCAACGTTCCCGCGCCACGCGATATTTAACTGTGCCATAGCGCGATATTAATATTCGAGCTAAATCGGCCCGTACATCATCGCGTGGAGGGCAGCAGGAAAAAGGCGAGCCGCGAATCCACACGACGTCGTGAAAACACGGACAGGAACATCGAACCGGTGAAATTATTGCGACAGAGTTCCGAGAAGGCGCCGCGAAATTTCTTTCCTTCGGCGTGGACCCTCGTGAAACAACCGATTCCACGGAAAGGACCCGTCCCCGATGCAATTTGTAACGATTCTGTCTTATTTTATACCTTATTTGTAATTCAAATTAATAATCGCCAGAGTTAATTTAATTTTCTTTATATTTATGAGAAAAACAAAAATTAATAATTCTGCCTCGGAATTGTATCATTCAACTACCTCCATAGAAATTGAAACAGGTGTAAGAAATATGGTAAACCTTCGATTACGTGATTAAGCAGTTAACGCAACAGTCAAGCTCGTCGATTCTCTCCGCTACCTATAATTTTTCGTTCGTATGATAAGACTTGTGGCTTAAATTCGATTCGATCGACGTGAGTTTCCTTAATCAGCTATTAACCAAAAATTTGTTCAAATAAATGCAGCTCGTGCGAACGTGGCGTTAATGAGCAAATAAAATACTTTCATCAGAATCGTTTTATTTTCCAAGAACAGCTACCTGTCACTTCCCGAACGACGTTCCAACTCCACAACCCTAAGAGGGACAAAAATCAACGGTGTCTTGCTCTAAACCTGATTAATCATGAACGTCCACGAACCGGACATTTGGCCGACGCGTTATTAAGCAACGATCCCAAAAAGGATATATTGGGAGGGTGGCGCGCGGTACGCGTTATTTTTTTCATTCACGGAATTACGGCCCCTTAATGGACGAATGCGTCTCGCGGAGGTCGATTCATGGGCGCGCACTAAAACCGGAATTAGATGCATCGGTCAGGTTGCGCGGCAGGCGAGCGAGGGGGACGAGACAGAGAAAATGCGTCCGGCTCGTTTAAACCGAAACGTTCGTGATTAAAGGCAGATTACGCGGAGGAGAGAGCCGATGGTCGATGGTCCATAGGGAAAGGGTGGGTCGTGAACCAACGACAACAAGAAGAAGCGGAAGGACGTTTGGCAGGCTACGTCGAAAGAATGCGTCGTAGCAGAAACGATCGTAAAGTCCTGACGCGCCGGGACGTCACGCGAGACGTCCACGAAGAGTAGAGAAGGCCAAGCAACAAAATCGTAATCTCGCCAAAAAGAGAAAAAGAAAAAAGAAAAAAAGAAGGAATACGCCGGATAATTATTCAGATATTCCCGAGAAGAATGTCCGAGGTATCTAGATACCTTTAATGGAGCAAGCTTTCAGCCGTTATCTGGCCAAGGCTCACTCGGGCTTTTACTCGGCTCAGTCGCCCGCGCAGATAAAATACACTCGTAGTCCCCCCAATATAATTAACCGCTATCGGGGCGCGCGGCGTTCTGCTTCCTTTTTTCTTTCTATCCTCTTTTTTTTTAAACTCTCGTTCGTTTCTTCGTCCTTCTTCCATCTGTTCTCTATCGTTCGTTTCTTCGTCTCTCTCTCATCCTTCCTCTATCGTTCGTTTCCTCTTCTTTCTCCCTTTCTCCTTCTTCGTTTCTTCTTCCTTTATTTCGTCCGAATCGAAATTCCATTACGAGCCATTTATTTTATGCGTGCGTGATCGTCGTCCGGACGTCGTTCGCGTCTCGTCGTCGCGTCGGCCAAGAGACGGCCAACAGACGGCCACGATAAAAGGAGAAATCGGACATGCACCGAACTGACGTACTTATATGCGAAGAAGCAGCCGCTCTCACGGGAGGAAACGGAAACCGTAAAGTTTTCATACGCCGGAGATAGGAACACGGAAATTGTTTATCCATCGGTATTTGATCGTCGTTGGAACGATACCTCATTTCGTGCATTCCACTCTCGTCGAGACATTCGACGAAAACCATATTCCTCCAAATATCCTTGCTCAAACTTTACAATCTTCGGAAACTGGATACAACACCTGTTCCTTGTTTATTACAAAAGTCCTTTCAACGCATCGTTAAATCGTTGAAATTCTTGAATCGATCCCGGAAGAAATGTCTCAAAGGCAACGAATACTAAGAAAATCCTTCTATTCTCCACTCTAAAAATATATATATATCCAAGAAATAGAATCGCGAAAGTCGACGAAGAGGAGCCGATTCGTCGAAATATCGCGAGAGACGGCCAGCTCCTCGAGCCCGTTATCGGTTGCATCGTGACAGTCCATAATTTCCCGCGCAGGCCGCGCGTCGAGCGGAGCCGAGCGTATACGTAGCGAACGCGTGTAGAGCGGCGAGCAGGAGGATCGGCCGGGCGATCGCCGGTTGATAACCGCGTAGGAAGAGCGCCGCGCCGTGGCTATTGTGTTATCGCTCGTGGTAACGAGGCGCGTCTTAGCGGAGTTCGTAGCAGCTGTCGTTGCCCTTAAGAAAGAAGAGTCGCTCGAATCCCCGATACGGAATGCACGCGAGCGACGCGCGGCCCTTCGTCTCATATTAATGCGTTCTTCTCGCGCGGTCCTTTCCGCGATTTTTTCGAGAGATCGTACGCTGCAGGAGGAAAGAGAGAGAGAGAGAGAGAGAGAGAGAGAGAGAGAGTCAGCTGGCTCAGCCACGAAAGGAATATCAATTTTGAATCCGATCGGTGGATACGCGCGACCGTTCCATCTCCACAGAGACGTCTACGAGAGAGCGGAGAACTTCTCTCCTTCTTTTCTCTGTGGACCGGTCCCAAACTGGTTTGCTCTCTCTGTTTTCTCTCGCAGCTTACTCTCCTGGCCGATACAGCTCGCGGCGGACATGGACGAACGATTCGTTATGATCGTCGTTGTGAACGGTTCTATCTAGATTCGAGCAGGGAAAAACGAGCAGCGAAAGAAGGGCTCTGCTAATTGGTGATCCAAGGCGACGGCACAACTGTCCGACGGTGTCTTTCCTTTTACCCTCTTTCTATTTGTCCGAGACGATACGTCCAGACCCTGGATAGTTGGTTAATTTAATTACCGCACGGCTAAGCCTACGTCTTAGCGGCGCGTGGGTGGACGAAATCGCGGATGCCGTTGAATTCGTGGCTGACTTTGCACGTAGGATACGCGCGTCGATTAGCTTCTTTGAAAAAATATTCCTTGCGAAACGCGTGCTACTTAATGCGAATAATCGTATGTTTAACCGTTGTTCGATCGGAAATTTGTTTCGAAGAATCAATGCTGTCACTAGCAGACTGTCCGAGGAAGATTGAAATCAGCCGGCATTGAAACGATAAACAAGCCTCTTCTCGTTCGTTCTCCGGAATCCTTGCGAAGTTAAATCGCCGTAAACATTCACGATGACTCTCGAGGAAGCAATAAACCGTGGAGATTCGAAACGAAAGACATTTATTCATTACAAGACATTACCCTCGCGACTGTATGACATCCGGCGAGCGTCGCGAATTTGTTCTCGACCAGTGTCGAACGGAAGCGTAATTTCGAAGAAATAGGCAACGAGTCGGGCGCCTGATCCTTTCAAGAAGAGAAGAGTGTATCTCGCGAAACGAAAACCAGCCAGGAGGTAAACCAACCAGCCAACAAGCCAGCCATCCAGTCAGTCACTCGCGCGTTATTTATTTGGAGCTCGACGACTCCCGCATCAACATAGTATCTACGTCGAGCATCCGTCGCCGTCCTTCCTCGCGGTCTGATTAATGAGCTGTCTCGGTCCGTTCTCGAGCGCTGGAATCGGATACGCGAAAACGGCCTGCTAACATTAATAACGACATGCTAAAGTTTGTCCGACGTACGTCGCTGATCTCGGACCGGCGATACCACGAGAAACAAGAGCAACGACATTGGTTACATCGTAATTAAGCCTCCCGCGGACTACTTCCGTTTCTGTCTGGCCGCACCCCCTCGTTTCAGCCCCGTCCCAGGGTGACGCTCACCCCGAGATCAAAGGTTAGTAGGGGGCTTTTAACGAACTACCGGCGAAACGATAGAAGCGTTTCGTGTGTACCTGAATGCAACCATTTAAAGTTCTTTGCTTTGTGCTCGAAACCCTCTAGTAGTTCCTTTCGGGCAAAAGTCGATTTTCACCGAATTAGGTTGTTGTAGTTTCAGCTTGTTTAGCAACGAGTAAATGGAACTAGGTTCCTTGCTTTGCCGGGGCAAGGTATACGTAGAGATTTCGAGGCAAAAATTGGCAGAATTGTAAAGGGACCTGGTGATGGACGGAGCATATATGGCGCTTTTGTATTCTACGTTGCAGCGAAGTGTACAGTCCGATGTCGAGAGAAGGATGCTTCAGATTAAAGCGTCGAAACGCGCGGCGTGGCATGAGAATAACCGATATCGCAATTTTTCCCGGGGCCGCGTCGCGAGAGTGCGGTAAATGAAAAAGTAATGAACGAAAGTGCACTAGGCGCTTGCTGTTTCGCGTGTAAAGCGATCCGACTCGATAGAGAGCGACGGGCTACTTCGGGAATACTTTCGATAACCAACCGGGTTATTTATTTCTCTTCTTCTCGTCTTCTCTTTTTTCGCTAGCTGCGGAGGACGAGGTTAAGAGGAGGGGCAAAGGAACTGGGAAGAAGAGAATGTAGAAATATTCGCGCGATTCGTTAAATTTCGTCATTTGGAGCTACGTAATAAAACGTCGAATCTATCGCACAACCGAGTGCTATTATCCGTTTCGGACGTGCACGCTCGAGGATGGTTTTCAACGACGCGAGCAAACGAAGCGGCACTTCGGACTAGACAGAAAGCTGGCTTCCTGCGCGATTTTCCACCGCTGGAAAGCCACTCCTCTATCCCCTCCTATATTATATACCCTATATAAGAAACGAAGAACTTAACCGAAACCCTATTCGCACGAAGCACGGAGATCGAGGAAACGAGAACGGACTCTGGGTTCTTTCTTCGACTTTTCATCAGCCGCGAGAATGGTTTTCGATTAAGGCGGCGGATTGGCGGAAGTGGAGATGGAACGAGATCTCGAGGAGACAAGAGCGAAGAGAGAATAAGTACCAGGGACAAGAGGTTAATTACGGTTACCGACTATAAGCTGTCACGATGGCTAACTCTTCTCATTTAAGTTGCTGTTCGGGCTTCTCGATCAACCGAACGGTCTATTTGTCTATTATCGTTCGCAGACGAAATCTCGAAGATTGAACGAAGAAAATCGAATGGTTCTCCTCTACGAATGATCGAGGTGTCGCGTGATTTCCTGTATTTTCATCCCGTATTTCCTTTTCTTCATTTTTTGTTCACTTTTCTTTTAATCGTTTAACGAGAACGAGATAATGGAACTTCGCCAGTTCGATAAGTAAGCCAGTGGCTTTTGTCGCCGGGTATAATCAGGCCAAGTTACGAAGTTTTCGTATGAATGGAAGGTAATCTGATTTCCGGTGGGTCAATGTTCTTTGGAAATTGCGGTGACCTGTCGCTCCGGTCTTCCGTGAACTGAAAGAAGATTAAAGCCCGGCAGTTCGAATTTGAAGCGATCCTCCGCGGAACTTGGGAACTGTAACGTGACGCCTTCTTTCGCGAATCCTCTTACCTCGATGCCGTTCAACGCTTATGTATCGTGAACTGCGCGAAACTTGTGCGTTTTTCCAATCCGATGTTACTCCCACTAACGTAATTATAACAGTAAGAACAGAGATTTGCGAATATCTCAACGTGAAAAATAGAACGATAGATTTCTCGTCGATGCAGATTAGAAACCTGACTTCGATTAGCTAGAAAGTTAGGTATTGTTCCGCGCAACAAGATAGGGAAACCTTCTCAAAATTACCTCTCGAGTTGCCGAGGGGTTTGACCCCTTAAGTTGTCGATTCTCTGAAACCGTGGGTCTCCAATTACGAAGCTACCACTGTGTACAGTGTACACACGGCGATTCCTACGATTCAGCGTTTTAAGGAAACGATCGTCGATTAAAGCTGTCCCTGCCTGTGCGTTTTTTTTTTCTACGAATCCCTCTATCGGCGCGTTTCCATTCGATTAATCGCCACTTTTGTTGCTTACTCGCGATCAAGTACTTTCTTTCAAGTCGTTTATTCGTCGAGAAAATCTATCGGAAACTTTCTCATCGTAAAAACTAAAATTCGAACGAAATGAAAAATGTAAAATTTTCACGGAAGAAGCTTAAAATCTAAATCGCTTAAAACTATCCTTCTATAATAGGGAGGATCTTTGGCGTTCGCAACGTTTACGTTTCTATTTGTCAGCGAGCTTTGCCGCGGCTTTAAAACGCGATCGACGTCGTTCCCGTGGCGCTTGACAGCCCTTAACGACGAAGGCCCGAAACCAAACGAGACTGTTCGCCTCTGGGCGAGATCGGGTCGAAGACCGGAACCGTCAATCGGATTCATCCGCTCGGATCATCCTTCGGGGTCTGGAGATAGAAAACGAACGACAAGAGGACGTTTCCTGCGAGACGCGGCCGCTCCTGTGTTTGGACAAAGATCACGGATTGTCCCTCGAGCTAATGAGATTCCCCTTGTCACTGTGCACGATCTGACGATGCGGCGGCGAAGGATTCTGCAAGGAGAAATTCTGCCGGGAAGTCCTTGTTAGCCGGAGGCTGACTGCGGCCAGGGATATAGCGGCTGGTGTCGATTTCCCGGAAGGTCAAACGTTCGTCTTCTCCTGAATTCCATTTATTAGCGCAGCCGTCGATTGCTTTCTTCGAATTCCACCGGCATATTTCATTGCGTTCCTCCGCAATTAAAATGGAAATTTAGAGAGTTAATAGCGGAATAAGGATGATCGTACTTTGAATATCCTCGCCGATAGTTCGAATGACATCGTTTTTCAAAAGGGCCTTTAAAAGAAATACTGCGGCTAACCACAAGCAAATATAAGACATCGAGGTGACGGTATCTGATCGAAATGACGCGAATGTTGTGAAAACCCGTGTTCCTTATAATCGTCGCGACTGCATTTTCTTGTCGTATTATAAACGCGAATGAGGTTTGAAAATGGAAAAGAGAAAGCTTAAGGAAATTTGAACGAATTTCATTGGACGGTGTATTCGCGACTGGCGATAAACGACGCGAAATAATAACGTTCGTAGCAGTCGATTCGTTCCACTGGTCGATTTATTATTTTATCCGGTTAAGCGTTGTCACCCAGGGCCAGGCAAAAATCTCCTCCATCGAAAGGGACAACGCCGGTTGATTTATTGCAGCGCGCGTATGACACTCGCATTTATCACCAAGTGGATCAACCGGTCGGTGCCGCGTTGTTATGACATAAGGCGTGCCACTTTTGAGCAAGAGACGCGTCTCCCCGTCTGTTCGCCTTCCTCGCGTATCTCGAGAAGGATCGGACTGTCGATTTTCGAGGGTAGCTCTCTTTTTGTCGAAGCGAATTGCGATCGTACGAAATTTCTGTTCACTGCGCAACGTGTAACCGGCTTGTATCGCGTTATCGTGTCGTTTATTCGTGAAATTTCCGGTTCCATCCGAATCGACAAGCAGATCGAGTCGTTGTGTTTTACATTCTTCCGCTAAACGCCGTTGAACCGTGAAAAGCCGTGAATGCCGCCCGCCGCCCAGAGTATTTTAATTAAATAATCGAACGCCGTACCGGTTTTAAAGGGGTTTAGCTCGTGTCAGTATTAAAACGCGACCCGCTTATATTTCGTTGTATTCTATTAATCTCGATCAACTGAATTATCGCGTTAAACCAGATAGATAATTAAATTTCCATACACGCGTGTGTCGCCGGTCTGCGGCGAGTGCTTCGAAAACCTGCGTTTTTCCTCTCGTCCGCTACATAAAATGTAAACGAAGGATTTTGATAAACGACGATTTCGTTCTGTATGCAAATAACCCGTCGATACGATGGTCGCACGCCGTTTGACGATTGTCACGCGTACCACGCGCGTTTCGTTCCAAGAAATCGATACAGCCTCTCGCAAAGATGCTTCGCGCGTCACGCGAAAATCGATGCTCAATCGTATGTACGTTGTCGCCATATACCCTGTCTAGAAAATATTCTTCAACGCGTTACGTTGCGTGGGCTTTGTGTTTGCCCAGCCTTCGCTCTACGGTCGTAAGTTTCCAAGAATTATTCGTATACATAAATCGCGTTGCGAATATTTGTTCACCGTTCGCTACATCTTAATATCGAATCGTAATACGAATACACAGTACTAAGGAAAAGTAGTTGGACACCACTGACATTCCTTGCTTCTCTCATGCTTTACCATTCACGTTGCGTAACTACACGAGTATCGTTAGAAGGCGTCGTATCGCGCGACACGACATTAAAGAACAATCGTAAGACAGGGTTCGATCAACGTCTATTCTACGCCTATTCCGACGACTGTTAATCGCGCTCAAGAAGGTGTTCATCTCCGCAACCAGGCCGAGTGGAACTTCTTGCAATTTGCGCGTAGGCGTCGGCGAAGGCAGTGGCCGAGCGTTTTTGCTGGTTCGCAATTGCGAAATCACACGGAACATTCGTGGATTTCGCGATGGAATCGCGTGTAGCAGTTGCGTGCGCGGAGACAACCCGCAAAAAGCTCCGTTACGCTTGTAAGCGTTGTCAGCGTTGCACTTAGCCGGCACGCGTTATACGATACGATTTCAGGCGCGCGAGGGGAAAGAACGATGCACGAACATGAATTGTAATTGTTTCGGAAACTCGCGGGGGCCGTTCGATGGACGAACGCGTCTCGAAAGTTTGTTACACCGCGCGAGCAATCGAATGGCGCGCGTTGATCCGACATTTTTAATTAGAGGACAGGTTGTTTTGATATCCGTGATCGATAGGATAGGCTCGGAACGGTGAAAAACGCGCGAATACCCTCCCTGTAATTACAAAAATTACAGAAAGCTTCGTTAATTACAGTTTTCTAGGTCGTTGACCTGCTTCTCTTGTTTATCGTGTTTTTAATTGTTTTTTCTCTTGGATAGCTAGAAAATTACAGGAAGCACAGCAAGGTGGCCTTTAATCCTGGTTTCCATCGCGATTTATAGTTACCGTTCAGAGGATCACGATCGCTAGGAGCGTGCCAACAGAGCGTGCTCTCAATATTTGATTCGCGCTAACACTCGACAATTATAACGGTGAAGTATCGATTCGTGCGCGGCTGAAGGTAATCAGAGTACGGGGCGCTCGCGAACCTGTCCGCGGGATTCCATCGAAGGTCATGCGACCGCTGGTCGGATACCGCTATAACTTTACTTTCGTCCCGTTGAATCGCTCCCGTTGTTTGTGTACACGCGATTAACCGATACGACTATTATTGCCGGCATTAAACGTGCCCAACGGCCAATCCACACCGGTACGAATCGAACGAGACGGTGAAGCCAGACCTCGTCTGGCCAGCTATGCCCTGAACCTGACTGCTCCGTATGAATTATGTACGGCATAATTAATCGAAGTAGTCGTTGATTAAAGTAGCGATAAAGCTCCGAGGTGTTTGCGCATCGAGCACCGTAACTACGGCGCCGTGGATCCAGAATAATTTCCATTACTAACGAACAGCCGGAATTAATAGAACTCTCAACGCTCGTAGGATATATACGAGCTTACACGTCGAGAAGTTCGCTCAAGATCGATGCGATCTGTTTTAATTCAATCGGTCGACGCAACTGAGACGAAAGGAACGAAGGATAAACGGATAGGAAGAAGCTTCGAAGGGCGGAGAAAAGGGTGAAACGGTTGAAGAGGAAAGGAACTTGGCGAGGCTGGGAAAAGGGTAAAGAGAGGGTGAAACAGTTCGCGTAATTCGTCGGGTCGACCCAGTGACAAACGTTCGCCACCTACGAGAGGATGCTCGCACTTATTTAGGAGGGATTAAGAAGCCCTCGTTTTCGTCGACGGTCTTACGAGCTCCTTTTTCCTCTGGCTCGAGCTTCTTTCCTCGCTCGGTCGTACCTTCGCTTACTCGTATCTTGCCGAGTCTGTGAGCTATTAGCGATCGATTGTTTTCCGAATTGAGAGAAGAACAGTCCCTTTCTCCGTTCTTTAGTCGCTTTCAGTTCTCCCCCGATTTCGTTACTTTGGCTTCTTCGCGTCTGCAGACAAAACACTTTCTTCCACGATCCATTTACATGACGCTTGTCGCAGGAAAGATAACACTTTCGTTTGCCGTTTGACATCGAGACGAGTCTCAATGATTCAATTTTATGGCACATTACGGAATTGACAGCGTCGTGCTTAATCGGCGGGGGAGCGTAACTTACGTTTCATTGCGATCGTAAATCGAACGGGAAATAACTGCATCGCAAAAACTCGGCCCATGAATTATTGGACGGTGCACGGGCACGCGAGCCGCTCCATCTGTGTATCCGTTGCAATTGTTTCGCGAACCGATAGAAAACGGTCGTTCGATTTCTTGCTGCGTGTCTTAGCTGGCGCACACGCGTGTACCACACACTCTAATTCCTCGGAAAGCTGAAACGCCTGTTGGAGACATTTATTATCGACTCCCTTCTGGCGGTGTGCGTCACCGCTTTCTGGAATGAGAGTCAGGATACGCTTTTTCATCCCTCCGAACGAAACAGAGAGGAGGAGAAAAGGAGAAGAAGGACTGCTGGTGCTTGGGTGGGCGTTCCCTCGGCAAGTAGTAAATTTTTGCTATTCATGGAATAGCGATTGCTTCCGTCGCCATAAGCGAACATCGACGACCGGCTACTGGCGAAGAATACACTAATTTCGCGAGGGGTTGTCGCCCCTCGGCTCGGTTCTTCCCACTTCCTCTTTCACCCTCCGGTTCTTTTTCCATTGTGAAAAAAGTTCTCGTCTGGTGGGACGGCCCAAGAGCAACCAGTGAATCGGCCGCGTTATGGAAACGATTTTACAAGAGTTAGTTCCCTATAAAGAAATTTTTATACGATCGTATTAGCACGTTGTAATTCGATTCTCGGGCGAGCATTCGGATCCATTGGAAATTCGATATCGCGTAATAAGCAGTTACCTGCGCCGTGGATCGGTGTATATGTTCGAAAATAACAAGAAGCACGAAAAACGTCGGTAGTGCAACCGGTAGAAATATCATCGGTGCTCGTATAATATTTTTATCGAAAGCTCGTCTATCTGTTAGCCGTGGCCGACCAGCGGATCGACCAGTGTTCGATTTCACTGAAAAGTGCACAGACCTGCAAAGGCTTGCCGGAACGCAGATTACTTTTTCTCTTGCTTCCTACGGCCGGTGATATCCGATATGTCCCGGCACATCCGGCACCAGGGAAGACTCTGACGTTTTATGAGACGCGACGCGGTCGCCGTGTCGGCCTTTAATGAGGATCGAGGGAAAGTTTCCTGGGGCTTTCTAGGCTCCCAGGTTCCCTCGCGCGCATTATCCGCACACTGGACGTAGCGTCATCGTCCTCGTCCTCGTCGTCGTTATCGTTTACTATATTCTACCTCTAAACCTGCCATATCCCTGCGGTACCCCTTTCGCTCCTCGTGCCGCCCTGTAACGTTCATTAAGAAGACCTTTCGGACGACATTAACTTATTAGCCATGCGGAGTGCGAGCATTAACCCGCTCCTCGTTGAATCGTCATGGTCAAGATCGGTCCCGTCCTTCCAATTACGTGAAATTTGTCGCGGTGACGGCAATTGGTCCTGATAACATTGAATTTCTCGCCAGAATTTTGGACGTAGTCATGCTGCCGTTGCTCCGTCCACCGTGATCGTCGATTACGCGAGTCGGTTTTGAAACGGGGCTTGAAACGGGTGCCCGGTAATTTATGTGGATGACACGGTATATTCGCTGGAATTGGTTGTTGCCGTTTGTTGAATGACTGTGGAGTTACGCGCGACTCGCGGCTAAGTACCGTGTCGTGGCTTGTAATCAGAAATACATATTTAGAGTCGGACACACTCGATACTTACCTTTTCAATCTCGTCCTTTTCAAAACACCACGATAATCGCATCCATCGTTAGGTGTAGTCGTTCGTTCAGTTATCGTCGAAGATAAACGAACGCGAGTTAAACGCACGAGCGGAATATCGTTCCATCCACGAACCTTGATATCGTACGAAAGCTCGGTCAAAGGTCGGAACATTTTCTTTGATAGCGAGCCAGTCTGAATTAGGTGGACGTCGGGGACAGAAGATGGTACCTGATTTTCCCCGGAAATAACTTGGAAAAAGTTCCATTACGAGTCGGGTAAGGTTTGTAAACAGCACATCCAAGCTGTGTTGCACGAGGGTGAACGCGCAGAGCAGAGGAGGAAGGTGTCGGAGGTGATTCGACGAAGGGAAAGGACGAGTGGGACTCGTTCGGTTAGTGGGCAGACGGAGGACGCCGGTAGAGAAGGGAAGATGAAATCGTTGATGGAACTAAGGAAGACAGAGAGCCGGGGCTGCGGAGACCTCCCTTTGGTAACTCAACTTTTGAAAACAGTGAAAGTCATTTAAAGTTTGCCCCGCGTTCGCGTCACCTCTCTCATTTTCCGCAACCCTCGAACGTTGCGGCTCCTTCTTCCCCCGTTCTTCCACTTCAGCCCGTCCTTCTATTCCCTTTTCCCTTTTCCCCGATCTCCCCACACCGATTCCCTCTTTCAACGTTTCACCGTTCTATCCCGTAACCTCTCTACGGTTCAGGATCAAGCGTACGCGACCCGACCCGAGGCGGCCGATCGCTAAATCCTGCCGCTCGCCGGCCTGAAAGCTACGCTTGAAATTTCACATTCGAGTTAGCTTTTTACTCGAGCCGAGCCACGCCGCTAGATCGACTTTTCGTGGCGTGAGGCTTGCGAAATTCGTAAGGGTGAGCCCGACGAATACGTGTTAGGATCGCGTTCTTACATTTCGACTCCATTTTCCTTCCATGCTTTACCGTATCGCGAAGTTTAACTGAATACCGATTCAACGGATTCGATTCTTCTTCCAACGGTAGAATCTTTCAACCTCGTCGACGGTTAATGCATCGAATAAGGCAAACGGTGGTATAGGTTATACGTAAAGCAACGGTGGAATGTCGTCGAAAAGCGCTCGTAATTGTTCAACTATTGAAAAATATTTTTGGAAACTTTCAACCCTCTTTCGTTTCGTACAAAACGCGTACCGAATTGTATTCTAATCCGACGTTTAAAAACGAAAACGCTACACGCCTCGAAAATTTCTCGCAAGCATGCGTTCAAGAAATTTACAGCTACGTTCCATCTGACCTAGTTACATCGACAGATCCACGTTACAGAATGTATGTATGCTTTTACAGCGAGAAAACGTTTGCATTCGCGTTTTCAGAAATTTTATATTTCTTCTTTATTTTCTCGGAAATATTTTCTCCAGATATAACTCGTTTACAAACGTCATTTCCTACTATCGAAATATTACACAGTGTGACGCATAATTATTCTCCTGTCATTTCCTTCCTTACTCCCATCCTTTTCATTCTATTATGTGTCTCGAATCTAAATCGTTCGAGAAATTTCATTGATTATCTATATAGCTTCTCCTCGTTTTATTATTGCCTCTGTCTTAAGTTTACATTATGCAAATGTTGAAGGTCACCACTTTTAAGAAAACTCTACATCTGGTTTATTTAGCTTTCTAAAGCATTGAAGCCATCGACAGCGTATAGACGAAAGACTGGGACAAAGGCAAACCATAAACATTGACTTCGGGGTTTTCAGTTACAAGGTAACACTGCTAGCGTGCGGATGTGGACCAGCTCAAATTATTATTTCATTCTTCTATTTTTCACTTCTGTGTTTAAATTATATTTTTCTACCTTATAATTTATCCACGCGTCTCTCTCTTTATACATCTGATAACAGCAAGAAATAATCATTGACTATCGATGTCTTCCAAATAATTACAAGCTGTAGTGTATCGTTCCGCGAACAGATATTCGTTGGCAAATTATCCTTCCTGTGTGTTGCGGCCCCTTCTAGATGCGCGTCGCAACCACAGGGGCAAATCCATCGACAAAGGAAGAAAGTAAACATCGACGGAAGACAGAAGGAAGGATCCCGGGAACGTATCGAAACCACTTGGTATCTGGCTTATACGCGATTCTCCCCGTTGCTCCCCGTGTGACGCGTTTCGAGCGATCGGCTGGTGCGGCCACGTCGCAAACCGCGCGCCGCGCCTCCGCCACTATGGCATTACCATACAGGGACCAGTTCAAACAGACGTAGACTGATGTATGCATGGTTCGTCAGCGTATTCGAATTTCGTATTCAAATGGCACATCTCCCGGAGTCTAGATGGCTGACGGGCCCAAACAGTAGCTGAGAAGAGGGTTATCGTGCGAGAAGGATGGTTCGAGAGGGTGCGTAACCGGAGAAAGGGAACGAACCACCGGTTGGCCTCGAACAGGGTCGTACGCGTATGACGATCGCGATTGCACGTCCCCACTCGGTATTTCGTCGGTTGGTGTTAACGGTGCGATGCGTAAACGCAAACACGCGGAGACGAAGTAACTGCGGCACAAGGGGTTCCGATTCGAACCCTTTGCTTCTCAGGCAGCGAGCGCGTGCTGTCTTGTCGGAAATACTTACCGTCACCGGATTCCGTATACCGTATAATATTATTATATTTATAATTATATATATATAGTACTTCTTGCACAATAATTTATCAACTAATAATCGATAAATTACAAGTTACAGGTTATAGGTCTCCTGATTTGAAATTTAGACCGTTACGACGAATAGGATGACTATCGTTATGTGGGCCCTCTTGCATCGTAATTTGTTGACTGATAGTAACGATTGTAAATTCGCAAGTTAAAGATGAAGGTTATAGACTTGTCCCTAAAATGGAATTAAACAAATGACTGACAGTTTGTAAACTTTGTTTGTAAAATTTAATTTCTTTCGTTATCAAATCTGTTGCTGCGATAGAAGAGTCTTTATTGGTATCGTATAAATAACTTGCAACTTGTGAATTGCAGAATTCCGCTAATAACATTAGTTCAGTCGTGCAACAGGACTTTGCAGATGGAATTTACTCCCGGACGAGATATTACAGACATCGGTGTCTTCAAACTAGATAGATGATGATGAATAGACGATGATCGCAGCGAATAATCGTCGAGCTGTCAGGGAGTAATAAAAATGTATTTTATACATAGTATCGTATTTGCTTGCACATTCATACTTTATTTGTTTTGCTTTGCGTCTTCATTTTGTTCTATAAACTGTTTGCAAAGTGTTCGATATTCTGCGGTCGTAAAATAAAACGCGTTTCCTTTAATTCACCTGTTATTCAGAAAGTATAAACTTCATTAGATAATCGATGAATTGGCAATGAATTATCGAGAATCATCCCGTATAATTTTGTGTAATCGCACGAAATTTATGGTCGATTTATAGGGCAAATTTTTCAAACACAGTACTTTCGATTTCCCGATTTATTGTCTCGAGCTTAATCGAGCTTCCCGGATATTTGTCAAAGTTCGTAAAGGGCGATATCGACGTTCCAGTTTAACGGTCGAAGTCTTCATCAACTTGCGATCGAGAAACTGTGCGGTTAGATCGTGAAACTTGGAGGAAGCAGATATTGAAAGAAGCTATTAGAGCATTAGAGGAAAGTGGGTGAACATGTATAGCCGTGCCTCCATCTATCCAGTTAACAATGTCCTTGTAATACTAACACACTTCCCTTTTGTAAGTCTATTAGTCCTGTCGCGTTGATAACGGATTTCGCGTCGATAATTATTGCCAGACAAGTTCGTCAGAAAATAAAAATACAAGTACGAGGTATAGTAATTAATCTTGTAAAATTTTCAGTTTCTTCTGTAGCAATCGAGTTTCATTGGTTGCAGAGTGCACGTTAAATCATTCAAAGATCGAACAAGTGCAATTTACCGCTAGTTTCGTTTTTAATCTGCTTCTTTCTTTCGGAGAGGCAGCACTCTGTCCTCCTCTAATTATGCCGTTAGTATTTCCATGTTCGCTGCGATAGAAATATCCTTTAACTAATAAATTATCAAACTGCATTACGGGAATTTCCGATATTCGAATACTCTTCTCTGGCATTTGGAATTTCTCAAATTTTTCCACAATTATGCTATTCCAATCTAGCAAATATAACATTTCGTTGCTTTTAACGGTTCTATTAATTGGTAATCTCGAAAATACATTGGCGTCTGGCTATATTAAAACGTCGTTACGTGCGATCGTTCTGGTTCACCGACGATTCGATCAAATACGAGAATCACAGACTTTGTAGGGAAATTAACACGGCCGAAAAATTGGGCTGAACGACTGATTTCACAAAGGCACTAATTCGTGGCGCTAATTCGTACAAAAGAGGCAACGAAGCAAACGCAGTGAACACGGAAACAGTAACACGCGTTAAATATTTGTTTGGCGCCAGATGGCTCAAAATACACTGCCAGTCGTGTTTATTTAATCCAGACAAACATCCACCACGTACCTCGTCCTAAAAAATATATCAAACATATAACACAGAGTATTTCCAAAATTGTACAAACGTCGTAACTGTAAGCTCTTGGACGAAGCACCTGTATCAGTTCGCCGGGAAGTGGGAAAAAGGACACGCCTCGACGGAAATATTCGCCGCGTCCCAGTTTGACGACAGCGATAGTAATTTCGGTAAAATCGCACCCGGGCTAAAGTGTAAAGTGTGAACTCCGTGGGAGAAGTAACTTTTTGGGGAAGTCGTTCCGCTCCACATAACAAGTCGCTGGTCGAGGTCAGTTCGGGTAACTAACGGAAAACTATCCGGGCGTCCTGTTTTCTCCGGATACCGGCATTCTATCCGCCCTGTTCGTGCGAGAAGCGGACAGGGCAAGGAAAAGGCGAAGGATAAAAGAGGAAAGATACTGTCTGAGAGAGAGAGAGAGGATAGCCTTCCACCGCGCGAACTTACTCGAAAACTTGCCACCGCTTGAAGCAGCACTCGTTCGCTCGCCTAGGTCCTCTCTTACAGCCATTTCCTACGTTAGTACGTAGAAGAGACTCGCTACGAGCCGGTGAAAGACGGTAGCCCGCGTTAAAGTTTATCTCCGTGCGAGCGGGAGTCTTAAAGTTCACTTTATTAAAGACCCCCGTGACTACTTGAACGTTGGTTGGCTGGGCCGAGCTGGCTGGCTTGGTTGGCTGCGTGCAAGGAAGGAAGGAAGGAAGGAAGGAAGGAAGGAGGATCACTTTCCTGCGGTTCCGCCGCGTCTTTCCCTGACGTATACGTTTCGCGCGAAATTAAAAGCTTGTAGAGTTTCACCGCCCATCCGTCTCGGGCTTTATTAATGGGGTCGATGCTGCCCTGTAAACGGACAATAAGCGCGGCCCGACGAGGGAGCGCCGCTTTCGGCGGAGGGGGATCTCCCTCGTCCGGAAATTTCCTCGAGAATTGAGAGTCGAGTTGCCTGAATCCTGTGCATCCGATGTTCTCTTCTTCTCCAAAGATCGTTGTTTCGCGGACCTGCAATTAGAAGACGAATCTCGAAGAATGTTCGTCGAAGTAGAGAAATAGAGTAGAGGAGTGGGAGTATGTTTGTAATAGATGCTGTTTTAATTAGACGACATTAACGTAGTGGTTGCTAGGTGGTACGCTCGTGGTACGCCGAACCGTTTTATCGTTCTAGTTTATCCACGCGTGAAACGGATATCCAGCGTTCGAATGGTTACAATGACAATGCACCGCGATATCGAGACTAATTGCAAATCGATACTATCGTTCTTGTCATTACGCGATGCTATCTACAATTAATCGAGTTATCTCTATCATACGATATCTAGACACGTTTTACTCTAGACAAAGTATGACGTATCGTAGATACGTTTTATTTACACGTTACACGTGTAAACACGAATCGATCGCGATAAAAGACACCATCCATTAGAATACATATTATCCAGAAAATATCCAGAAAACCGACGTCCGCGCAATTCTCTCTCTTTTCGCCTGCGATTCTCTCAAAATCGAGCTAGGATCGGTTAGCGGTATCCTGAAGCAACGAAATTGAATTCCTCGCGGGGAAAGGTTCGCCGGCTCGAATTTCTCCTCGGGCGAAATAATTTCATTCGCGAGATCGTCGGATCGATTCGCGCGACTACCTTCACCGATGGAAAAACCGACACAGGGGTTACTGGCAGAAGGGAGGGGGTGGTTGAAAGGTGAATATCGTGAGCGGAGGGAGGACGCGGCAAAATTCGCCAAGAGTCGATAGGGAAAAATGCGGAGAGACAGAGAGAAAAAGACAGACATAGATAGATAGATGGATAAAGCGAAAGAGAAAGAGAGGGAGGTAGAGAGGGAGGAAGAGCAGAGCGAGTAGCGGGAACAAATCGCGGAGGTGAGTGGCGGTTATCCATATTTCGAGTCGTTGGACCGTGCAGAGGGGTCGCTAGAGTTCATTACGGTAATCTGCCCTTCCTGAGTAACGCACCAATGAAAATGTATAATCGTATCTGGCGCTCCCGTGCACCGATCTCCAACGATATCCCAGGTATACGCACGCGGTCGTCTATGTAAGGTGTACATAGGTAACCCCATCAACCGATCCGAGATAATTATCGTTCCCGAGAAGCCTGCTGATCGCGTCTCGGTTCGTGCGTTCCGATAATCCGGATGCGTGTTACGGGACGTTGAGGATCATTCCGTCGCGAGGACTTAACTGTCGTAATTTTTGCAGTTAGTTATTGGTCGATTTTTAACGTTGCTCGCCGTATTTCAAACCGAGAGGATTGCGATCAGAGAGATTTGTACGCGTGTGTTACGGAATGCCTTCTTCGTCGATCATATCTTACGCAATTTTTGAAGTATAAGTATATATAAAATGTGTATATATATATATTTATTTATTTATTTATATTTATGACGTATTACGATTAGAAATTTTGTTTAGAGGTTGGATCGTTTATGCGGGAGCGTAAAGAAAATCCAGGTGCTAATGCACTTGAGTGAAATATCGATGCGCAGTTATAAATGGAACGAAGAACGCGACGAAAATAACTCGGTAGTTTCCACAGTGTTAGATACGTGCTATATTATGCCGTTTATACGCGGAATCTTGTACGTGCTCGCAATGTTAGAGCGTGTCTAGAGCAAAAGAAATTACATTCGACGTAGGATAATTATGTCCAGCTTGTTATTATAAGGTAAACCGCCTGTATGTTGTATTTTAAGCAACTTGTTCGTATAATAACGCAGACAGTACTGTATTATCCCAACAATCGAAGAAACCAGGCTAGTTTAAATCGTTCTATAAGATAATGTTAAAGGTCGTCGATTTTACTTCAAAAGGAAAGAGCATTTTGCGCAACTATATCAGCCATTTCAAGTTGAATCGATGCAACAGAGTTCGACGTCGCGTAACGCGAAGCGATTGAAGAGGAAACGCAAGTTTTCACGGTAGTTTGGGAGCGCCTCTGGGAAAACACAGTGGCTGTGTAAACGTGCGTGTTTTCCAGCTGTTAGGAGCCCTTTTTATGTCGAACCAACGCAGACTTTAACATCTACAAACGGAATAAAACGGGGCAGCGATGTAACGCCGCTATTCCTGCCGCGTTCCACGCGTCTCGTTGTAAAATACAATCGGAGACGGATGAACGAACAAGATAAACGTCGTCAGACAAATCTACCGCAATAAGTTTGGCGAGGATGTTTACATTTGAAGTAAAACGCGTAATAAAAGAATACAAACACGAGCTTTGACGTTTCACGACTGGATATATTAAATATTAAATATAAGGCGAAGTGGCGATTGAAGGTAAATGACAACTTTTCGAAACTTTTGATGTTACGATATCATTGATACCGCAGAAAGTAGCATGCGCTCGTTGAACAATATTTGCTTCTACATAACATGTTCCAACTCACTCGCGAGCATTAACGAACGTAGGGAGAAACATTTTTACATGAGGAAGAACGAAAGATAAAAGTAACAGCAATATTTGCAGCGATATCGCGCAACCGCGACAAATATAGCCTCGCAACAAGGAGAAAAAGAGCATTGACAACACGTTATTCTAGCGTATTTCTACGTATCCTTTCTAGAAGAATCCCATGAGACATGCAATTTCTTCGGCGCGCTTCTCTGTAATTTGCATCGATCACGTGGATCTAAGCGTTAACGACACGTTGGAGAACACCGTGAGAGACGCACAAATGGTCACCGTGCGCGTAATCCAAGAAAAATACTACGTGTACCGTGGCGTTCTCTCACAGAGAAATGTTTCCTTTCTAACAAAAGAAAGAAAAAAAAAAAAAAAAAAGAAAAGAAACGGGAAAAGCGGAAAGAAAAACAGGCAGATAAGTTGGCTTTAACGCGAAACGTACGCGACCATCGGCGCTACTCGGTCGAACGTGCTCGCCCGTTGCCGGTGTCATCGCGAAACTTAAATGGATATCCATAAAAGCGTGTACGCCTATGTGGAAGTCGCGGAAGTTGGTAGAAAAGGGTGGAAAACCGATGCTCGGCATTATATAGCGAAGGTGTAAAAATAGAGAGAGGGAAACGATATAAACCGGAAGCTCGTGGTCCCGACACGTCATGGCATGGTGAAGAATAATATGGCCGACGAGAGAAGAAATGAATTCCGCCCACAGACGGCTCGTACGCTTTCGAATGTCGCAACGTATAAACGTAAATGACGAAATTTACGCGGCGAGTTTTCGCTTTATACGAAGGTCGTGAGTTTCCGCGCGAGGCAGTATTCGCGAAATCTCGGTGCATAGGAAGGTTGTTAACGGTAAAAATGGCGGAGAGGAGGTACGGCGAGCTCGTTGGCAAACGGTGTCGTGTTCTAACCCCTCGTTACCGTATATAACGTTTGGCATTTAAGACAGAAAAATTCCATGCAATTTTCGCTAGACCGGCCGCGATCGTAATCCGGTCCGCTTCGGGCGAGATGTTCTCGCGGAATCGAAGATACAATGGGAATTAAAAAGAGATTCGAACAAACGGACGAGATGAAATCAACTATCCGTGAAATCCTGTCTCCGCGAAATGGAGCGGCAGAAATATGAAAAAATCTGCAGAGAAAAGAGCGAACCGCGAGGGTGGAACAGAGGATTCGTGTGTGGCCGTGGAGTATGTATGCGCGGGAGAGACGGGGACAGGAATCAAACGATGCAAAGAGAGCGAAAGAGGTTACAAAAAAAAAAAGGAAAAGAGAGAGAGAGAGAGAGAAGGAGCAAGTGTGGGGGGAAGTAGCGAGGGGAAACGATTGCGGTCGTTCGAACGATAACACACGATCACGCGGAACGATTGCTTCTCCCTTTTCCATCGGCTACTTCTGGCCGGACTGCTAAAATTGCCGAACGAATTATTTTCCCGTGTAAATCGGCCGGGTCCCGGCATTCACAGCGAGAGATGCCACGATTATTTCGGCGAGTGCCGCCGCGGACGGTGTAACAATCGCTATTACCGCTTGCATATCGAGCAGCTGCCCATAAATATTTATCGGCGATTTTGCAACGGTCGGCTAATTATTTATACGCCGCTGAGGGATGATTAATTCATGGCGGAGGAAACGACGTCTCCCGGTTTCGCGCGACGTCCGAGGTCCTTTTCCCTCGGCGACTTACATAACTCAACGTAAGTGACAACGCCGTACGCTTGCTTGTAAACCTTCGCTTCCGGTCTACCGAGACAAAAACAACGACCAAGATTTCGAGGGCGCACGAATCCGCTTCAGGCCATTCCGATCCGAAAGTTTCGCGTTCACGGGAGCAAAAAATACCTTCGACTCGCGCTTCAAATTTCTGTCTCATTATCGAAATTACCGGGCCCGATAATATCTTTCAATGATCGGACTGGAGTCAATCTAAATTTCGCGGAATTTATGTGCGCCCGTAAGATGAACCCTAATTACACGGTAATACTTCTCGGGAGAGTTTATATAGAGTACAATGTAAGGTAGGTAAGAGCACGTTGCCGGTTGGTTTATTTTTATGCGTGAAAATTGCTACATATTAAATGTATCGAAGAATATCATTAGGCGGGATTAAAGGGCCCTAGAAGTCGTATTCTTCAATATGTATAATTGTAGCCGATATTTAGGTAAATTCAGTGCCCATAATCACACGTTGGACCCCAACGTGAAACAGTCAACGATAATCACGTTCCTGTGACATACGAAACTAACGTTCGTTCGACGTCATAATCTCCACTCGACACTCCGCTTAAGGGTGTGGTGGTAAACGAACCACTAAGAAACGTGTTTATCAATGTGTACATCGATGCACTAACCAACAGTTAAGCAGGGTATAAATTCCATGGTTAGATCGTTATACTTTCGCGGCACGTTCGTCAACAACGCGTCGTCGATCGTGTAATCGCTCGGTGCGAAAATTATCGTAAATAGACAGGAGGCCGTCCGCATTCCGTGATTTTCTAATCGAGGCGTCGTATTTTACTTGGAACGGTATAATCCGAATTTCCTTCCCCGGCTAGAACGCGTTTTAATTTATTCCGATGTCGTTCCCGGTACCGGATCACGAGTCGAAGAAATATCGGGACGGTTAATAGTTGGTGTACCAATCGGGACTCGAAGAAGGAAGAAGGACGACCCCTCCGCGAAAGTATGCTCGGTTTTAACGATCAAAGAGGACGTGGGTGTATATTAGCCGGCAGAAGAAACGACGAAAAAAAGAAGACAGAGGAAGAAAAAGAGAGAGAGAGAGAGAGAGAGAGAGAGAAGCGAGGAACAGAAAAGAGCGAGAGAAGGGCAGGCAAATAACGTCGGACGCAAAAAAGCGAGAAGAAGTTCGCGCAGAATGATCTCTCGAGCAAGAGGAGCCCTAAAGGGAGAGCTCGAACCACCCATGGTGTCCGTTATTGGAGGACATTAAGTCATTATTGATTACCTCTCCGTACAGGCATCTATTGCGGTCTACCCATAGACTGCTTAAGGAGAAACGAAAAGAAGAAGAAAGGACAATAAGAAAAGAGCGAGTATTCGAAGATACACGTGCTCGTGGCACTCGGGCCACGTACGAGGACCGTATCGACTTGCCGATGGATATTGCAATAATTTGTTATTTTTCAGGGCGAGCGTCATTCCCTTTCCATCATAAGTCACTCTCACGAAACCGTGTCTCGCAATGTGTCATCCATAAGAAAAAAAATTTCTTCGCTTTACTTCTAAAATCGTTTCTCGCTTTTTTGGCCCGTGATCTTTCGTATGTTCGTGTCCACTTGCTCCTTTTTGTCGGTTTCGTTCGTTTCGCAACGATCGCAGAGAAAACATTCGGCGCGTGGGAATTTGAACGTTCGCGACCGCGGTTTTCACGAAAATTGTTCTCGGTCGTTGGCGGCCATGTGGCGTGTTCTCCATGGACGACGGGCCATCGAGAAAACAATTTAGCCCCCGTCCGAAGGAAAGAGTCGACCTAACTAAATTTTTAACGAATCGACCAACTTTTCCTTCGAATCCAATTAAAAAGTGGCAACGGGAAAGCGAGAACGCGGGCGAACGAGAAAGATGTGGCCTCGCAACTTTTTCGAATGTTCGTTCCGCTTCGTCGCGTGCTCGTCGCTGTTGGCTCGGCCTAACGTTTAAACATTCGTTATACGGGTCAAAGAACCGGCCCGGATAATTCGACGTTCTAATTAGTAATGGCGAGATGCGTATATCGTTTCCGCGCTGAAGTTAATTACCGAAAGGAAATTCGGGCAAGGGCCATTTAACGTGTTACACCGTGAACCTTGCGCTGGGCATTACGTTACACGACTGGCCGGCCACGCTCGCTAACCGACCGCGTTTAACGATACACACCGTACGAGATACAATTGCTCGCAAAGCTCGTCCGTATCCGCGCGAGAACGCGTACACAGGATGTTCGATAAATTCGAGAGGAGGCCAGCCGTGATAATTCCTGATCGCGCCACCTCCATGGCTCTTGAGATTATCGATGGGAGTTTCACCGACCAAGCTTTCGATCGCGTTATTTAGGAAATTGGCTTCCCAGGAAATCAAACAGAGTTTGAGAAAATATTCCAAAATTTACGATATACCGTCCTACGATCAATTTGCTGCATGCATTTATGCGTAGGCGTGGTTATACCCAAAGCTAATCAACGTAGACTGTGATTGGAAATTTGCAACGAATTAGAAACACGTAACGAGTATTTCAATATCATTTTTGAGCTTACGATGACTCGTATCGTACAAATTGATAGGTATTGTACTGTACGTATACATATATCGTAGGTTGATTAAAGTGTTTACATATGTAGGTCCTAGACAAACACGTCCTAGTTCTATGCATATTCATTGTATAGGAATTCACACGTACACGTACATATTTCATAGAGTTAGCACCCGTATGGGCACACGTGTCTTTGTATTTATATACGTTGCATATGCATATACGTGCATTACATGTTTATCGAGGATAACCGGAAAATATTGGTGGAAAGTAGCCCGTTTAGTTAACCACCGAGGAATAGGTTCATTCTACTCTTCTCGAATTTAGAATAAAAATTGAATTAACCCCAATCCTATTTCCATGAACCTGCATAGTATTATTAAACGTGAAATTCTATACAATAATATATGACCGAACCGAATTGTTGAGTTTAGACATAAACACAAACAATTTCATCCATTTATGATAACGCTATTATGTAGAAACAAACGAAATTAATTTAATCGCACGTTAATTTAGACAAGTTCTGCGTCGAAATATTAATTAATAATGGGCGAATGACATAAATTATGTGTTGATAATAATTGTTTATTACGATTATACGTTACAATAACAATCGAGTACAAATATAGATTATCACATAGATTATCATTAGCTGGATCTTTCGTCGCTTTGATAAAATTTATCTTTCGTTAATCCATGTCGTATCCTATCTTTATTACTTTATCCCAGTTAAAATCAGCTCCGTCTAATCACCATGTACCGCGACCGAGCTCGTATATACGTGGATATAAACGGTGCGTATCTATTGCGTGAACGCAGACTATGAGGATACGCGTGAACGAAGCTAGTTGTCCCATGGAAGTGACATGCTCCGGCTAAAATCCTCATAAACCCGGCATTATCGAGTCACTGTCACAGCAGACTGCAACCAGGCTGTATTAATTGAAGCCTATCAATTCGAAACGTATTGCCCTCTATCCACGAGCGGAATATCGCTCAGTTTTATAGTTCGATACATCATGGTTTCACATTAGACAATTACAATCAGCATACGTACACGTATATACAATACATACGTATACTCTAAAAAGAGAGAATAGTATTCCAATGTGCGTGTATTTGCCATTCTATCGTACATATATTCACGTACTATACATGTGCTATACATTCAGACGAATACATAATGGAGTTTCTATCTGGAATAAATGCGTAACGTTAATCCATACCGATCGATAGACCAATGACGTGCAGGGGCTACTGGTGTTGCAGCTCGAAAATATTTGATGGGTTTGATTGGGTTATACTGCGAACGGATCGGTTATTATTAGTTTACTACGGATCGTCGGATGGAAATGCAGTCTGAGAGAGAGTGTAATGTAATGTTGTAATTGAGGTCCAATCTGGAGCCATTGTTTGAGCTGATTAGCGGCGAACGTCCGCCACTATTTTCAGTGGAACCGCGAAATAGAATTTGCGCGGTGACAATCGTGATCATTTTCTTTACAAGGTAAACTGACGTTTCGCAAAAATATATATCGATAGAAGTTTCGATAGACGGACGATATTGGAAATAGTAGAGAGATCGGTAACTTTTTTTATCGCGCTTGACAAATGACAACTTGTAAGTTTCAGCGGCGCGTTATCTCGATGTATTTCCTAGAAAAGACATCTGAATATAAAAACGCCATCGTACTGACGAATTGTTCATTTTCTTTTTAACAACTGTCTGGAGCTTCGTTCGAGACAACGATGTAGCTTCAGAGCTAAACGCGAATAAGAGACCGTGTTAACATCGGATAAACTGGAACCACACTTGTTGCTGTTGGAAAGTCTTAGCTATTTCCTTCCGTCATGCATCGGCAGGATAAAAAGAGCTTTTAACCGTTTAAGGAGAACATTCGCGATCGATTCGCGAAATTCGAAAGGTACATCGTTCTAACAAGCGTAAATTCGTTAAATACAAGCGATCGATATTACATCCGTTTTGTATCATTCCGGTTATTCGAGCTCGTACAAAGTACTACTAGTCCATTGCAAGGAATTATTAAATTGTATAGCAGACGTTTGGGTCGTTGCCAAAATGGGTGCTGTCTATGTTCGCGTGGCCGACGCGGCAACAGCACGAAATCAGGATGAAAGGTTAAGGAGGGAAAACGACAATCAGAAATAATGGACAAATAACAAATAATCTTTCGGCGATATTAAAAGTGACTTAAAATTTATCAAAATTTTAAATTTCTACGTTTTATCCTCTGATTTCCATGTTACTCTCTACGTTATTCTTCTTTTATTATTATTAAATTCTGGCATTGTCAATACTTTTCGATATTGAAAAATTGAAGTTGAATATCGTCGAAAATTTAGATTGTAGCGATGCAAACATCGATACGGGTAGATAAACGATAGGAATATCGACAATGATTTCAACTAATATACAATTTTTAAATTCAATACGTCGACGAGTAGTTCGATATTATTTAAAGCTTCTTTATTTACTTAAAATGTGCTCCTGCTATCTGTCTGTTTCAAATATTTCCAACAGTGCTTATAGCTATTGCAATAACACAAAATGAAAACAAAGGAAAGGTTATTAATCCGAAAGCAGGATTTTTCGTTCTTCCACATCGATTCTCACGTCAGTGCCCGGAGGATGCATTTTTCTCTGATGCTCTCGGTACTATTATTCCAGCTGTATAGGTGTATAGCCTGGCGTGTATATCGGTCGGACGGCGGCGTTTGCCTGGATACGAGAGGCCAGGCCCGGTCCCTCCGGTTTCTCGAAGGGACCTGTAACCTCGAGGCTATTAGGGCGGTCCAAGTATTTGAACCTCACACCTCGATCTCGTGGCCGAGAGGCACCTGCTCTTTTGGGACTGGGCGGTCCGTAATTACCTACCCTATGTTTCGCCCACCGGTCCGTGCGTAGATGTAATCAAAACGAATGATTTGAAAACTCAATTACCCTCATTACGTCTATTAAAGTGTCTATCCTGTACGGTCCAGGATCGCCTCTCGATGCGGCATCGTCGTCATCGTCGTCGTCTGCGTTCCGTCCCTTTCACGCGTTCTCCTACCTCACCGGCTATACCGCTACCCTCTCCGCGTTTTCTGTCTCGCGCTCGCATGCTTTTTTTCTGACCGCCCCGTGGCTCTTGCGAGTCAGCCGGCTGCTGCTGGCCCCGCGGTTTCCATTTCGTTAATTGACATCGTCGGACTTTTCGTCCTTTCGTCTTCGCTTTGATGTTTTCACTCTGTTCCGAGGGAGAACGCTGCCTCCGTTCCGTGGCCAGATTTCATTACCAGCGTTACACGCGTGCGGCAACGCAATCACGATGGCGGACCGTGGTTTCGATCCGAAACTGTTGCAAAAATAGGTCCGCGACTACTTCATCAAGTTATTTATTCCACTATTTTTATTCGTTTCTTCGTGTTACTATAATATTTTATTTATCAAATTTATTTCACTTCGATTAAAGGAAATTCGCGGTGAAACGAAAGCAGGTGACACCGAGTACGTAGAAACAGGTAATTTACACGATTATATCGTGCGTAGTAAAGTAGCAAAATTTCCCCAAGAACAGGTGCAAATTATAGGCAGAGGAAAGACCGAGAGGGACGAAAGGACAGGGACAGGGAGTTGGCTGGTTTTTAGGGGCTTGTTGGCAAGGAAAACAGAGGACGGAGCTTGGCCAAGTTCGTTGCTGCGGCTACGAATAAGCCATCTATATGTTAAAACGGCCGATATCGGCATCCCTCTATTATCAGCAATAAGAAACCCGCTTTCACCTTGTCGTATTATGTTAATTCGAGCGTGTGATACTCGCGCGTTTCCGTAAACGCGGATTCGACCATGCGCTCGTTTCTTCATTGGAAATTAGCCTCGCCGAAACAAACTCGTTCGTCTCTCTCTCCCCTTCTTATCCTCTCTCTGCTTCTCGCTGATCGTCCGCATTGGCCGTCGTTCTCGGTTTCTTCCTCCCTCGTGCCTTTCACCGTGTTCCCGCGTTTCTTTCGCCGACCGTGGCCTGTCTGTCGTGCAAAGCACCAGCGAGGTCCGTGTTACGCTCCTAAGGTCGGCGATATCTCTATTTGCGATTGCACGCGAGCCTCGTTCTCTCCTCGGGATCCTTCTCTCTGTTTCCCCTCCGCCACTTAGCCATCGCGTTTCCCCGTCTTCCTCCCGTGAAGTCTTGCAAGGTTTTACCTCGAGGGGGACACAAAAGCCTTAGACCGTTCGGTTTGTTCGGCGAGTAAGAAACAGGAAATCGTAATTGCCAGTCGACCGGTTATTAGAGCAGGCGCGAACGCTAAAAGGTATTAAGATATCCCGAGCACCGTACTGGTCATTAGCATAGTCGTTGTCTAGGTCGGGTCACGAGCACGTTCAAACTCTCTGTTGCACTTTGTTACTCGGTAATTAAATCTACAACGAGGTGAAAGTCTTCCGGAACGATTTCTTACGGCCGCTGCAGCCGCTCGTTAACGCGCCTTGAAATTTTCTCGCGAGTTTTGAGTTTTCGCGTCAGGACGTCTTGTCATCCGACGTCCGATTTCTCTCTCGTCGTGTTACGAAACGGTAATTAAACGAACGTGTCGAACCACCGCGACGTGGATAAACCTTTTGTCGCTAGATATCTGTTTTGCTCTTGCTTTGATTTTATTATGAAGAGGCGTGGTAAAACGTATGACTATTATGCAAACGTAGAAAGTCTGTATGGGGAGAAATATATCGTTCGTTTTTCACCTTAGAACTGTGTAATCCGAACGAACGAAAAGAACACGCAGATTAAGAGTCTCGAGATTCCTGGAAATCAGTTCGTCAAGGAATAATCCACCGCAGGTTAGCATTATGCTGTTCCGTAATACGGTTAATGGTCGACTGCTCCGAAATTCGCGATGCTAGATGCTGTTCTATTTTTCCATCGATCGTGTGCAACACCTGCCGCTTATACCGTTTCCAAATGATAGAGTACAGATTTCTAGCTGGAAGTAGCAACGCGATGCAAAATCGCTCGAGCGAGAAATAAAAACAATCGCCATGGAATTACCGCCTTCCTATCGTCAAAATCTCATCGATGACAGATGCCTTTCATCTGGGGTACGTCGATCGCCTATTATCGCGTGACAATTTTTGCTCCAACAGGATCAGCGATGAAGCCGGTCTTCGGATAAAAGGAAACCAACCTATGTGGCAGGTGTTCGACGTACTGATATAATTACCTGGATCGAACACGCGAGCCGACAGGCCGCTTCTCACGACGTCCAAGGTGATCCTAGTACCGAGAAGGAGACAAACGGCATCGTGACCGTGGCGTTCCAGGCGCAAGAAACAGGAAATGGTAATTGCTCGGTATACCTTATAATAGCTCGCGACGCTACGTATCTATAGTTTCGCGATTCGTTTTCTTATTCGGCGATTATCCGTGGAAAACGATGATCTTTGATTTCCGTTAATTAGTCTAATCGACTAGATTAAGAGTTTCCTTCGGCTCGATCCTTGGCGAAACTGTTGGTAATGATCGCCAGCGCAGAGGTTATGGATCGAGGAAGTTAGCGAAGCCTCGCTAAATATAACGCGATAACACATTGCTTCGGGTAAACTTCTTGGACGTGGGCTTAGTATTGCTTAAAACTTGGCAGTGGAAGTTGAAGGCTGGTTCCTATACTTTTCAATTACACCGGCTATAATCTTGTTAATGCTTGAGCCTGCGTGCGCTCGCCGGTATCGCGAACGGTATAACTTTTCGTTAAGACGCGCAAGCTTGAAGCGTTACATCGTTCAGCTTCATAGCTGCGAATAGAAATATACACCGGAAGGTGGAAACATCGTTCTCGCGGAGGGAATCGATCTCGTGGATCAGACAAATACGTAGAACGAAGCTCGATATTCGTCGAAAATATTGATAATCGATGATCTTTCATTTATCAACGATCGACGGTTGAAACATCTTTTGGATACGAAGTTTGTCGATTTTAAAGGAATATATAGAAATAGAAACGTAAAAGAAATTGCAGGATCTACGTGACAGTTATGCGTTCGAAGCAGCCATACACTCGAATGATAATTATTAATGAAATTTTATAGAAACGTTCGGTCGAATTTTTTAAATATATTTCCAAACGATTTGACTGATGAACAACAGGGAAATTAAGTAGCCAAGTTGGGGAGGGGGAGGAGCGGTAGATTACCTAATCGTGAAACGAAGCGCGGGGCGTCGTACATCGACCGTGAAAAGGCAGAGAGTCTGATTACAGCATTACGAGGCGTCTTCATAAACGCTCATTCTCGCTACGAGATTGCGCGTTTTAATTAGTAGCTTTTCAGGCTGATAAAGCATCCGGGAAAGCCGGTCTTGATTTACGTCATGAACGTAACAGCTTTTAATCCATCTCTAATTTAACGGTGACGCATTAGATGCGTTAGAGCGAGTCTTTATGTTCCCGGCGTTGTTATGTCATTAAAAAGCCGTTACGTAGCGGGAAGGCCGTTTGGAATGCGCAAAATCTATTACTAGTAGCAGTCGCGTGAAATCGCGACGATTTCCTACGATGCTTAATCAGCTTTCCACTTTTCAATGATCGATCGATTACAGTGATCACGAGTCTCGCCGATGGAATCGATCTCTACGCGTTTTCCGTCCTCCTACCGCGCGGTAATTCCATCGAGTTGCATCGGAAGCTTATAAATTCTCACTACCCGTTTGCTATCCGCGATAAAAGAGAAACGGCCACGAGGATCGTTGCCGCTGGTCCTGCGTTCTCGATGCCTCTACGCTCGACAAACCTCGCATTATATCGCAATCATCTAGCACGCGGTTACCTAGATTGTTTCGTAAATGAATCATTTACCGCAACAAAATATCGCGAGAGAACATGCAATCGAAAATATAGGATGAAAAAGTGTAACGTCCGGATCGATAGATGGATGCCTGGAGACGGTGCACGGGGTCTTTTACTCGATCCCTTACTTTTCGCTGAACGAGATTGAAAGTATCCAAGGTTCGAGAGACTCGATCGTTTACGATCGCGAGAAATCCGAGAAATCGCCTTTACGGTACGGGACAAATCGAACCGTGGTCCACGAGATGGTGGAAGAAACGTTCGATACTAAACGTTCGTCCTTAAAAAAATAGAATACCGGTCCGCATTGCAACTTGGCATTTCACCAACAGCCCAGATACCGCGGAAAGCTCTGGCCGAGCGTGCCTTGTAAAAAGTCCAAAACCGCTGCCCATCCTGACGCGCCATTATAGAAAATGCTGTGCGCGTTTATTTCTGGAAAACGTTCGTCTGAAAACATCCACTCGGTTATTCATACGTACTTCGCGTCTTTGTATGTACTCGTCTCTCCTTTTTCTTTTGTTTCCACCTTCTCTGCGCCTCTCTTCTTCCTCTTCTTCTTCTTCTCTGGCTGCCTTTCTATCCTTTAACTTTGTCTTCGTCCCTCTTCTTTTTTATCACGCTGTAAAATTGCGATTCCGGGTCGCGGGGACCGATAAAACCCGCGTGAGATACTATTTAGTTTTTATTGTCCTCGTAAAAAGCATATGTGCGCGCAGGTGCGCGTTCGCCTACGTACCGACCGGAAATCCGGAATATATAGAACAAGTATCCCAGGCGGGAGCGTAACTTTCGAAATTACTTCGAAAAGTCGCGTATGCCGAGTTCGTTGTAGCTTTTGGCGTCGAGCGAAACGCGCATACGCCTATTGTTTGTACGCAACGAAGTTGTTACGAAGAATTATCGAGCAAACGGATTTTTCCAGATGAAATTATTCCAGACAGTCGAGTACCTTTCGCCGACCCAGTTTTTCATTTATAGATAAAGGCACGTCCAACCGAAATATACGATCTGTGTACTTTTTTATTTTTAAGCGACGACTAGATTACAGTTACACAAGTTTACATTCAAATTTATCTACAACTTTCAATAGAAATTTTGCATTCAGATTCGCTACAAATCTATCGTGTTTGCCTTGTCGAAGAAGTCGGCCACAGTGCAATACCGTGGATGGCCTCTTATTTACCTGCGTTTGTCTCTAACGATCGTGCCATCGGCCAGTTGTCACACGGGGCGTTTCAGTTGTTTACTACAGCAATCCGTCTGCCTACCTGTCGAACCGCGAAAATTTGTATCGAAACCAGTACAATATATTTGATCCGATTGGCGTGTAAAGGCCCTGTTACCATCATATATCGTTAAATTTACAAAATTGTTGATGTCGCATAAATATTGCCGAACGAAATAAATTTTCAACCAATGCGTTCTACGTACACGAGACAAACGCTTCTGCGATGTGGTCGTTGTAACGCTGGAATTTATTTAACGAAGTTGCGATGCTCGTGGTTGCCAGATACACCGAATGTATCGTCGCCTATCGCAAACATTAAGGACAAGACAAAACGTTGAGTTTAATGAGCAAAATGCATACATGATTATCTGATGAGAATGACGATGCGTAAGTAATAAGAATATATTTCGTTACTACGTGATTATCAAAGTTACAGGAAGATTAATCGAAGGTTTTAGTTAACAGAATGGATCTCGAAATCCTGTAATTTATTGAACGATCGAAAATGTAGTAGAACATTTGTGAAAGTTGATTTTCAGTTAGTCGACACTTTCAATAGGACCGATAAATTCGCAGTACGATAGAACGGATGTAATACCGTTGATCACGAAGTTTGCACGATAAAATCGAAAATTTTTTAATGCGATTTCTAACTAGTTCCAACTAATTCCAGTCCCTGGGATATTTCGTTGGAATATATGGGAAAAAAGGGGAACGATCAAAGACGGTTAAAGAGGTTTCCTACTTGGGTGAAATGGTCTTTTTTTTTGTAGCCCAATTTCTGTACGGTGTTCTCAACCGCGAGCGCGCTGTTTTCATTTTATTTCATCGCAATCGAGATATTTAAATTCGCTACATCGATCGCCCATGTGATTGGGAGCGAGAATGAACTTTCTTCGTGTGAGTGCGATTGAAATCTCTTCCTCTATCTCTAAAAAAAAAAAAAAAAAAGAGAAAAAGAGAAATACGAGTCTCGTGCAATAGATGAATCGTGTAACAGCTAATTATCCGTGAAAAATTGAAAAATTCAATTGTAAGGGCAATTTCAGCGAAAGAATTCGTGGAACGAATTTTCGTAAAAAATAGAAAGTGCGACTGAAAGGCGAACCAGTAACCTATAACAACAACGATATCTTGTTGTTAGTAATGTCAATTTAAATTAATAATTTCACATGGTCATGGTATCGTACAGGCTATTTTATTTTTTTTTTATATACCCGTATCTTTCTCTCATACTTTCTCATATATTTGTGAAAGCTATTCGGACATCTCTAATTAGTATAATTAACAAACTGAACGAACGAACGTTAATTTTACTGAGTTTTTCCATCGCACATTAACCATAGGAATAACAATATTTTTAATGAACAAATTTTCTCGTTTTGCGACCTCCTATGACAAACAGATTATTTTTTAGATAGATTTTTCCTAAGATATCTTCGAGGGAATATCGAAAACAATAATTTTGAATCAAAGTTTCTTATTTTCTTTCGTATACGATTACATCGATAGAAAGTGCGCATTACAACTGAAAGCTCTGGCTGAAACGTGCGCGCGTTAATGTCACGACAAGCTGAATTTAATGCGGTGCTATAATGTAACGTGTTGCAGGTGTTAAGAGCATTTTAAAGCATATAACCGGATCAGGGCAGAAACGAACGACTTACGACGTTCTATATAATATTTCGTGATTTTATTGCGGCCAATCCGGTAAAAGCTGGCATCATTGAATAGCAACAAGAATTCTCATTTACCCTCTTTTCCACCGATTAGACCTTTTTAGATTAGACCTTCGTTATCGATAATCGTTTCACGTGCCAACTTCTCCTTTGTGTTCCGGCGCGTTTCACCACCTGTTCCATTCGATGCTCTTATCTCGTGAAATTACGTCTTCCCTTCATCTTTCAGTTTAACGCTCTTAAAAGGGAAATAAAAAAAGAAAGAGGAGAAAGACGGAGCATCGCATCATATAAATAAGCGTCGTTAAATAAACGACACCGTGAAGCATGTACACGACCGATGAGAGATCACGATACCGGGAAAGATAAATTCGTCCCTACGCGGATCCTATTCTTTTCGAAATGGCTACCGACCCCGCCGTTCGTCCCGCCGTAATTCAATTCTTAAGGGTATCAAACGCACAACCCTTTCATTAGACAGAGCCCTTCATCAGTGTAAGAGAGTCGTCGGCCGGGACGGCCGGTCACGGGACAGACAACGAAGTTAACATTGCAGAAGTACTTAAAGCGAAAATTTTAACGATCGATATGGATACCTTCGTCGCTTTCTGGAAACCACGTTTGACGTCTTTCCTTGTGAACGCGAGAAATAATTGCCAGGGTGATGGAATTTCTTTTATGTGAGCGACGAGACGAGTATGGATTTAATTCGTAGTATTTTGGTGTCATTTTTGACAGTTTGCCCAAGCCAAAATTTACGTTTATCGTTTGAAATTATGGAATGCGGGATAAAAATTATTTCATTCGCCTCGCAATGGATATTTCAATTCGTGTATAAATAAAGCTTTATCTGTTGATAAATCTGCTACAAAAAATTGACAACAAACTTTTTAAACCGGCCACTACGATTTTAAAGAATTTAAAGTACGGACATCCCCAAATGAACGATCTGAATTTATATTTTAATCAAACATGTAACCGGCTGAAACAGCGACAGCAAATTTTTATTAGATTATGTTAATCTAATATTTTCATGCTACGAACAGAAACGGTATTTCGTGCCACAATCGCGCGAAACACGCGCGCTCGCGAGGAAACGGGAAAGAGAGGAAAAACTTTTTAATTAGTTTATTTTGTTCGTGGACGATCGAGAAAGGAAAACCGCTCCTCCATATTCATAGTAGCCGCGCTCATCGAGAAACTATTTTGTTTCCGGGATTTCGTTTCACGTACGAAGAGGCACGTCAGAAATGTATTCCGCGGACGGTGCCTCTCGAATTTCTCGAATTGTCAAACTTTTACGACCGCGATTCCACTTTGCTCGTCCCACTGCTGCCAGCGTGTTCGTTTTATCTCGCAAATTTAGGTCGCCGTGTCCTAGGTACACGGTTAAAAAGCTCGCAATTATCATACGAATGCGTTCAATAATATGTAAATGAATCGTTTTTCGTGTTTCGTGCATCCACCTCGGACGGACGCGTTGCGAGCGAAAGGATGGCAACATCACCGATGATGGAAAACTCGCGCGCAAGACAAGTACTTCATTTCGTACACATATTTACACATTGTACGTAGATATATCGTTGCTTCTTCACCGTACGCTATATCGTGATAATGAACGTACATCGTCGCGTTTAATCACCATCGAACAGGTTAAAATACAAATGTTGTTAACGGGAAGGTTTATCTTTTCCAGGCAAATTACTTGTTCGACAATTTGTGGAAGCGTTAGAAAGCGCTCGAAGCGGTCAAGACAAGCGAAACACGTTGTAAAGTAAATTCGAGGAGCAAAAAAATAATCGCGCGTTAGTTGAAACGCAAGTTACCTCGTTAACAAACTTACAAAGTCCGGGGGGGATCGTTAAGAAGTTAGAGTACGACCTATCGGCCGAAGAATTAACGAGATGATACTTATCGTTACGGTTTTATCAACAAGAATACGGCGGTCGAGTCTAGGAAACAGAGAGAAGGGAATTAGCTATGAAAGGAAGCGCGTACGTATTCCCAGTGCGCGATGATCGAGAACCCGCGTCCATTATCGACGAAAAAATTTCGCTCGTCGAACAAATACGGCGACCAGGCAGCGCGAACGCGTTCAACGCGATTTAAACGATACTCACCCACGATAAACCATCTCCGCTCGTGATATATATTCGATCATATAAACTTTTTTTATTTCTCCGTAAAGTTTAATCTCGGTCTTTTACGAGGCACTGTCATTCCACGAGCCACATATTTCATCAGCGTTGCGTTATACCGGGCGATTTTCTCCCTTAACTGTGACCGCTCGTGGCTCATAAGCCAACGCCGGAATATCCGATAAACGTGTACGACTTAATTAATGCTTTGTCACTCCGGTGTCTTACCACGCATCGCGTACCGCCGCCACCATTACCAACATCGCACCACCATCGCCCAGCGCAACCACTACCACCTATTTACCACCACTATCGGCGCCCCGGTGGTGTTACACGTTAAACGGACCTACGCACGCACGTGTACGCTTCTCAACTTCCTGTACGCTGCGAAGGATTCACGCGTTATGCCCTAAATCACCGTATTAACGCGTATACACGCAACATCCCGGCGCGAGTCGCGCGCATGAAAATGTTCGATTCCGTGATCGTGTTGGTACACGCGTGCACGTCTCCTCTGTCTCTCCGCTATAGGACATTTACGAAGAGACCTGCCGGAGAGCATCGGTCTGATAAAAATCGAACGATTTAACCGCCAGCACGATGAATATTGTGACGACACGAAACGAGCTACAAGGTATCGCGATGCGTTTCCAGGATCGATAAATTCTGCGAGACGTCCTAAGGCCGAGACCTCGCCGCCCTCCGCGTCGACCTTCGATTCTCGAACGGTTCCGTGCAACGTTTTACGTAACGGTGCAAGGCGACATCCTTGTTTCACGCATGCTTTATCGCAGCCGCGTTACGCGAACCAGCCATCGTTTTATGGGCGTCGTGGTTTTTAGAGTCGCTGCGAGCAAATTGACCTCGTTCCGCAGGCTCGAGCTTCAGTCGGTCCACCGCTCTTTGCGTTTACGATGGATCCGACGTTGCAAGCTACTTTGCGTTACATCGTGAATGTCGTGAGGAAAAAGGCAGGCGAATGGGAGTGGTTTTTACGTCAGCAACAGAGGGACTTTAGAGCTTTTCATAATTGCAGGATTTAATGCCCAAAGTGACTTTTGCAACCCGAATACAGCGTTTAGCGAAATTATTAGCGAACGACTGTACTTGCTGAAGATCGCGTCGACGCGTTTATAGTAAATTATTTGAGTAGCCGATTAACGCGCAGCTCTACCGTAACGAATCGGAACGGTGAAGAAAAGAGAAAAAGATCGAGCACCGGAGATCTCGAATTTCAAGGCAGCGTGCACGCGCGAAACGCGGTAATTTATGTTTATGAATATGGACGATGGTGTAATTAAAGGTGTGCAGATAGAGAAACGGGCTGAAGGGGTAGGAGAATTTCGGGAAACAATATCGAAGAAATACGATCGCGCATCGCGTGCAATTTCGTGCCGGTTTCGCGAAATGTCGCCACGTATCGGCGACCGTGGATAAACGACGACAAAGAGAACGTGTATTAATTAACGTATGTCAATTAACGACGGGAAGACCCGTCGTGCCTTTGTGTTCTCATTTGCCTGATTGGCTATTTCCTTTCTGACTCCTCTCGCTCCTTGTCTGCCACTCGACGCCCAACACGCCGATCCCCGTCGTCGTGTGAACTCATTTCGTAAAGAGTTCTCGTGTACACGCGTCTGGCCATGTTCGCGACCGGCTCCGATAATAAGTTGCACGGGAATAATTGTTCGAATCCCCGCGCCCGCCGCGATTCATCGTACCCTGGCGAATAGAATTAATTTTGTAAGGGTGAGCTATGTGTGTCTGCGCGATAGGTATTAACCGTACAAAGGCCGCGGCGCGTATTGTCGCGGTTTCAATGGTCCGCTAATCCCCGTGACGATAAAAAGGATTCCGCCTTTCGCGGTTTGTCAACGAAAATCGTAGCTCGTTATCGAGCGTTTCGCTTGTTAAACAAATCAAAATGGTTTTATAATCGATGGGATTGGTTTCGCGCGAAATTTTTCCATCCGACTATCCATTTCCGACGATGCACCGCGAATCGTTCGCGTTACATGTTTTCACAGTTCTGAACCGTTTCGTTTTTTCGCCGAGCAGGTGTATTAAAAAAAAAAAGTGTCACGAAACTGACAAATTTATGCGTGACACGATCGAAGCGTCCGGCGTTTATGCTAATTCGTGCGACACCAGGGTGCGCGCGTAGCTGCAGTGAAAAACACGCTTAATTCACGGAAAGCCGAGACGTTAGGAAGATGAATTATCGTGTGTATAGGTAGGTACGGTGGCCGGCAGCGTAATTCATCGCGCGATGGCGGCAAGAAAGGGAATTAGCGCTAGAGAAATCGAAATTCGTTCCTTAACGTTGGTAATCACGCGATGCAATCGGCGTGCTCGCGAACGGCCCTCGCCGCTCTCGCCTCTCGCCCCGATGAAATAACGTTGTTCCTTTGTAAGAAAAACCGATGAAGCTATACGTACCTGGCCAATGTATCATTTCGAATGTAAGTACTTCAAAGGCGTATTATTATTTCCATGTGCCGTGACGTGAAAAGGGAAACGTGACACGCCGCAATATTCGAGTCGGAGCTGACGATACTCTGTGCGCGCACCAGCGCAGCGTTGTTGTTGCTGCCTTCGACATTCTGAAGGCGGATGGACGTGCAAATCACGCGATCGCCGGCTACCTTCGACTCACAGATGCCGGCGCGCTGGGTGGCGGCGGTAATTGCATGTAATTTTTGCTATAGATTAAGAATCGAGGTGAGCGCCTTTTTTTTCGATCGCAAAAATTAACCGTTCAACGTAACACGAAACGTTCGGTAAAGCGCCAGCGGGCTTTCCGGCCCGACTTTTACCGCTTCGTCCTGTCTCATCGGCGTGATCGATTTCATTGTTTCGTTGGCCGCGTTCCGCCGATCGATTAAAAAAAACGAAAGGACGAAATATAAATCGTTCGAACCGGCGACAAACTCTCGCAACCATCTCTCGCATTGGCGCACCTAATTTCATACCGACGAATAAATGGGCGAGTAACGATGGCAAATAAGAGCCTATTAAGCGCACTGTTCTGCATAATCACGTAATTAATATTTCAATCCCGTAGTAGGCAGTCGGCTGACGCGTAGACCGAAGGGAATCGATGTCGAGGACCGTGTCGATCGAGAGATCGTACGAGACATACGGCCGACGGTGTGCTTGCGGCCGAAAAGGTTCGCGGAATCGCAAAATTTCGAAGGCGTGTTTAGAGTCCATCAGGCGCGACGGCGCTCGCTCATTCAGCACGTAGGGACCATAGCTGGGCCTCTCATTTGCCGGTGGATTGTGTCGGTACGTTAATGCATCGTTTGCACGCCACCGTCGAGGGAGGTTTACCGGTGCGAACGAGACATTCTGCACACGCTCGAACGCGCGCCGAAACTACCTCCGCCATGGAATTCGTCTTTTTCAGACATCAAACAAATTTTTATTACACTCGGCGAGGTTATTCCGCCAGTTATTAAATATCTTCGGGAATATATTTAGGATTACCATCGGAATCCGTATCTGTCCAGAATTTTATTTTCCATTAATTCTTGACCAGTTTTACTCTTGGTACTGGATGGGTGCTCTTCGAGGGTGCGCCGCATCAATTTTTAAACGAATCGCGAGAATATTCCTCGCCACGGTGTCCGCCGGATACAGTTTTTCTGATAAAATGGGCGATCGTAGATGCACAGGTTAAAATTTACGCTCCGTGCTCGACACGAAGATTTTATTATCGCGCTCGACTATTCATCACATTCCAGTTTCAGAAACAAGTAACCGAAAGGCTAATTCCACGAACTGAATATAAAATGTCCCAATGGTGTCCTCATTAGCGTTTCATGATATTGCACCGTTTTTAAGATTTATGATATCAATGCGGGTGGTAGATACACCGGTGTACCGAGGTAATTTTTTAAATCCGTCTCGGCGGTCGGTGCGCCGTGTACACGGCCGCGCCACGGATACGATGTAAATATTTAAATAATCCGTCCGGACAGATAATTAATGTGCCGTTAATAAAGTGCGCGCGACATTACGGGGAATGTGGGTCAATTAAACCGAAACGGTCGATTAGAAACGCAGCCATGTCGGTGCTCCTTCACTAACCGTATGCAAAACGCTCTAATAGGTAATCATTTGCATTTTAAATTCTGTTACTGCCGTGCTGCTTTCACTCTCCAATTAATAGCAACGTCCGTAACGTACGGATCCTTGACAGGCTCCGGGATAGAGCGTACGGTTGCCTCCGAAATATTTTTACACAGCCAATATCACCATTACGTGTATATATTATCGAAGGAAGAAGCAAGAGTTTCTATCAATTCCTATTTAATTAGGGGAAACAGGTAGTTGCGAAATTTGTAATCGTCGTTCGAAGTCAATCGAAATTAAATGGCTCCATTAGCAAAACCAACGCGACCCAAAACAACACAGGACCATCGTTATCAAGCGAATCGGTAAAACAATCATCGCGATTAATTCCTTTCCCATTGGTGGGTGCCGGTTGGCTTGGTCGGAACGATCCATTAGACGAAACCGCAGTCGTCGCGCTCACTCCTCTGTCCACGTGCCGCCTCCACGTAAACACGTTTCTCGATTTGATGGCTTCCTGTCCTCGGATTCGGGAGCTCGCGTGTCCCTCGGGAGCGTCGTCTTCGTCGTGTAGGGTAAAACACGACGGCGCGCGTGTTCCACGACCTTTATGGCGACCGCGTGGAAATCAAGCTTGAATCAATGACAGATGTAGGGAAGGAGAGAAAGCGAGAGAGAAAGAGGAACAGAGAGAGAAGGAGAGAGAGTTGGGTGGCGATCGGTAAAGCGAAAGGGCGACGGATTAATCTGGTTATGGCATGCAACTGGGAGTGCGTGAAAGCTCGCGCCACTTAGATGGACGAAGTGTGTCGTCCTGGTGGCGGGATTACCCGTGTACACGCGTCGTTATAAATACAGGTCTATTGTAAATATAAATCTATCCGACCAGCGGTCCTGTCACGCGCGACTTCGCCCGTCCGTTAGGCCGTCCACATGGCCAGACCACGGCTATTTCACTTCGCTATTCCTCGTATTTCCTTCCTACCTTTCGCCTCCTTTCGTCCTTTTCAACCTCTTGCTCCTCGACGTAATCCTTGTTGCGTCGATGTTATTTCAAGATATAATGGACAGACGAGGGCGGCAGGTGAGCAGCGACATTCGAAAGTGAATAGAGTTTTTAGATCAGATTAAATTGTACCGGCGTTTTGTGTTTGAGAATTGGCGCCGTGCTGAGAAAATACACGTGTTTTAATAAAGAATACGCGTTTGTAAATATCGGGAAAATAATGACGCTAGTGTTAGTGCTCGTATTTTATTCGAAAGATATCTATCAACGAGCTGTTGTAATTTTATCGCTAAGGATTTATAATATTTAAAAGACATAGTCCTGTATTTTGACGCACCGTACGCACCGTGTTTATTTTTTATGCCATCGCTTATGGGAATTTTCACGCGCTTTTTTTTTTTTAAACCGACCTTAAGGTGGAATTTAATCAGCTCGAATGGCTGTGGTAGTCATGAAGAGACAGGAGTGAGGGAAAAGGGAATCCTTCGGCACGGACGAAGCGCAGTTAGCCAAAGAAAGATAATTCTGTTAACCGAGCTAAGATGGCGTTCGTACGAAGGCGAAACGTTTCGAAGCCTGGAGGAAAATATGCCACAAAGGTGCCACAAAGATGCCACGAAGCCGCGGTTTCGCCACTGCGAGCGTACAGGGATCGCTCGGATATTTTTGGTCCTGGAATTCCTGCATACAAGAAAGCTTGTGTCAGTCGCACACAGAAGGAGTGCTCTCTCGAACAGAGATGAACCGAGAGAATGGCCAATGTAAAAAGAAAGGTAACGAACCAACGAAAGAAAGAAAGAAAGTACGGTACAGATGTACTAACAAAGAGAATTATTGACCGTGCCGTTAATACGAACGTTGTCGGTCATCGTTTCGTCGTCCAACGTCCGTCCACCGTCTCCTCAGGCCCACGAAAACGGTTTATACTTGCAAATTAAACGAAACGAAACAATCGAATGTCCAACCCCTCGATGTCCTCAAGAATTTTACTCTCTCTCTCTCTCTCTCCCTTTCCTTTTTTTTTTTATACACAACGGCATTCCCACGTGATGAAACGTACATAATACCGCATCATCGAGTTTCTACCAAGCAGAAACGTGATTAAGCTACAAGCAGCGAGAGTAAAAGGTTATATTGAGAGATCAAATCACCGTCAGCTGGATGGAATAAAAGAAAAGTAATTAGCATTGGTCGCGAGGGAGCACAGGTTCGTTCGATCCTGTTTGTGTCGTGTAGCCTGTGTGTGTCCGGGCCGCTAATACCACGAGGTGGGGTCCGCGATCGCGATTACCCGAACTTTAAGTCCTCAGGAGGAGAACCGAGCAGTTGGTTTGCGCGGGAACACGCTCGCGACCCACCACACATTATATATATATATTCTTTTTTCTTTTTTCTCTTCTACCCTCTCCCCGTGCCCACCTCCTTCTCTTTGGTTTTTCGTTTTTTTTCTTATTTTTATCGTTGGCTGCGCGTACGGGATTCCTGGGTACACGGTATAAAGGAGGTGTGACGTCGGACGCACCACGAAAATTTATCAGCCGATTCAATGCCGCGGCGTTACTCGCGCTAATTTATATACACTCGCCGAAACCGCGAACGGCCAGCGGTGCTCGTCTCGTTTCTTCTCCCGATCGTACACCTTTATCCACGGGACTCTCCTGCAAATCGTTCAACACTTGGCGGAGAATCGCTGCCACGAACGTACCCTCACCGACGAGGTTAATAAAAACCGATGGAGCGTGCCGGGGGTACTACTAGAAGCATTGATCTTTTTCATAAGCGGCTATCTCCGGACTCGTAGAATCGCCGCGAGCGACGGGAATCAGCGAGAGAGGTGGTTTTTCAGCAGCCGGTGAAATTAATGTACATTTCGTCGAAGACGTCGAGCCCGGGAATGAATGCGACCGTCAAGGATTAAATCATTTTCTAGCCGCGAGACGGCTGCAATTTACAATGCTTTCAGTGGTTTCACGACTGTCCGTTTCCATCCGGACCGATTGCCTTCTTCATCAATTAACAATGCACGTTCGGCTTTCGTCCTTGTTCGGTTTTATGGAATCGCTGTTCGTAGCATCGTCTATATATTACTCATATCCGTATCTGACAACTGTCGTTCGATCTGAAGTGTTACTATTTATTATTTATTCTTCTCTTACATGTTTAATACGCGTTACGTCTCGACGATTTGCAGCATCTTGGAAATCATGCAGGAACAAGATACGTTAACAGATCAACACGAGCTTGAAGATGGTGCATCCAAGAACGGTTTTCGATGAGTCAATGACAAAAATAAAACGAAATGGAGGACGAAAAAGCATGGGTAACGTGGGATTATAAGACGGCGATAAAGATTGCGCCCGATGAAATACGCGGCGGTTTTTCAACACCGGCGATTAATGCACATTTCATCGAAGACACCCGCACGGCAGATTAATACGCCGTGAAAGGGGTTAAATCATGTTTCACCCCGTGTCGCGTTCTTGATTTACTAGCCGTTTAATGGTTTTACGACTGTCCACTTGGGTTAGGATTGCTTTCTTCATTAATAAACGAGGGTTTCGCCTGTACGTCGCGTAAATCTTGTCTTCAGCTCGAATAAAAATATATCGCCTCGTGGTAGACGCTCGTCGCGCTTGTCGCTTAAATTTTTCTCGTCTTAACGTCTTCTAAACGTTTTACTAACATAGTCCGATCGTTTACTCCCGACAGCGGAATCGTTCAGTCGCCTAGCATTATTTGCGATTAGTATTATTTTATTTTGGACCGTGACGATCAAATTTTCTCTGTTGAAACGAACTTCAAACAAAGTATTCTTTTCCAATGAAACTCGCGATGTTTCTTGATCGCAAACAACGACAACCAGCCGTTCGTTTCGCAAACTTTCTGCCTGGTAAACTCGACGAGTGTCGCGAAAAAACGCCACTGCCCATCCCTCGGATCGATCCACGGAGTAGCATCGTAGCATCCGTGGAACGCGTGCAACATGGACGTTTTTTTGCCAAGAGACGGTAATTGTTGACGAGAGGCGAAGTGACCCCCAGGTCCGGCGCGTTAAAAGCGAAAACACACAGAGGTAAATTAATTTACGACACGGTGGCAGCCGCAACGCGGCCGTTCTTGCTGTTTCTCGCAATTAGTATCAGACGATGTTCGTGTGCCGTTCCACTAATCCACGAATAATAAATGCAGTCGCGAGACCTCGATGTGCTTTCGTCACACGCGCCAACGAAACGAAAAGGGCCGAGGGGAAAGGGAACGAGCGTGAAATTAAAATAGCATCGCCGGCTTTCGTGACTGGGAACGTCCTGTAACCAAGCTCCACGTTGTTTTGTTCCTGTTGTTTACCGTGTTGTTCGCCAACGACTCGGATCCACGAGAATTTCTTCGGACCGGAAGAAAAACCAGAAGAAAAACGAGAAGGAGAACGCGAGGAATGAAAAGAAGATATGATTACGTGTAGTGCATGTTCATACGGTTGAAATTTACAGTTTTTCCAGGATGCTCGATACAGAATCGAATCAAGTTTCTAACGAAATGCTTACGGTATTGCTTTCTTGACTAACGATTCTCGTCCCTCGCGGCGGAATGCCGGCGGAAGATGGGCGAGCTTGCGCGTTCGCGCGGCTTGCCAGCATTCGCGGCAAGAGAAAATAGGTAATTCAAAGGTAAATCGAGGTAATTCGAAGACGGATGAATCTTGGGATCCACGGAGCATACTTAATAGCACGACGATAAATTACATTAAGATACAACAGGTTTCCGTGCGTAAAAGTATGGGCTATATTGTTGAGTTCGCCGCTGGGATTCTTGCAAACTTCTGCACGTAGACTTTCCTGAGACATTTAGCTTTTTATTTTACACAGGTATTTGCAATAACTACACATTTCCCTGAAACTAAGAGTATTATAACATAGACCATTTTTTATCTTCTTTATACATTTGATCCGGACACAAATCACAGAGCAGAGATCGTACCATTTCACCATTCACCATTAGTAGCGTGATATTTCATTAAATTCTTTATAAAATCACATACGTTATTTTCTTCGCGAAAGCATAGAATCTTTTTCAAAGAAGACAAAAAAAAAAAAAAAAGAAGCAGGAAAGTTACATATCGATGAAGCAACAGCGCCTAAAATGGCGAATAGTAGTTTAATGAAATTCGTTAAATAACGCCGGCTTGCTTTTACTTGTGACGTCGATTCGAAGGGACGAATCGGTCTGATGAGATTTATTTACCGGATCGACGATGAAAGAAGGATAAATAGTTCGGAAGGAGAGTTGCCTGCCAAGTTTCATCTATCGAGTATTGTGAAACCGTTTAATGAAGGTAACCGATGCACACAAGGCCCGGCGTAGTTAATTCCAATTCGGTGAGGAGCCACAACCTCCACGGTGGAAAGACGTGGAATCTGACCTGGCCCGAATGAAAAATTACCCGACGTCACGGTTTTCAAATTTCCGCCCGCGGTACATCAATAAAGACGCTGACGATTATTAAGCGGCGCGCGCGCCTTCGTGCTTGTTACGGTGCATTGTTTCTCCACCGATATTGTGTTCCGACGTCGGAGAAAGTGAAATACCGACTGTTCCACTTAATGACGGGACCTACGCGTGCATTCGGTTACGAGCAAACTACAGCTGAAAATCGTCCATTATTAATGTATCAATCGCGATTTATATACAATGACAAAAAATCGCTCGCTTTTCTAACTTAAACGTAAATACAAGTTTGGATGTAAACTTGAGTTTGAGTTTGAGTTTGAGTTTGAGCTTGTTTGGCTGATACAAATATATCTTGGACTGTAGCGTTTGAAAATCAGCTGGCCCGTGCGGTTCGATAAGTAGTCTGTTGAACCATGTTCGATCACTTGGTTTATCACGCCTGACGTTTTCACCGGAAAGAAATGCGTACGCGTTGTAATCGATCGCATCGTGCAACGGACGCTCTGTTACGACAGCATTAGTCGCGTTTAATATCCATCATTTTGTACATTGATTGTTGCTTTCTATGGGCAATGCACTGTCCCGCAGCGAACACCAGTACCTACCTATAGGTACGTTGAAGTAGCGTATCTACAGAGTGTTCGATTAATCGCTGTACGCTGAATCGTACAATGCATCGAAGAAATAGTTTACATTGTTTTGGTTAACGGTGGAACAATCATTTGGGTCACTTGACGCGGCATCGATTTACTTTTTACCTATTCATTCGGCAACAATTGCCACTTCGTGGTTCGTGTATCTCGATTTATCAAACACCCTGTGTACGACCCTATTTTTCTGGCGCGTGTGTGCACGCTGTGCGTTCCACGAACGAGAACGAAGCGTACAGAACCGACTACAAATCTATAGATCAGTTGGTAGCCGGCGCAAGTAAGCATTCTAAAACATAATGTCAGTAATTAATTGTCTGCCAAGAAATGATGCGGCTATCTCACGCGACCGATGCAAAGCTCTCTCACGAGAAGAATCTTTCCCTTTCTCTCCTCGTCGTGTACTATCCACGTCCTTCTTCCTCTTTCGTTCAATCCCTCGACCTTCCTCAGAACCCTCTTTCATTTCTGCTCTTCCCAGCTGTGCTAGTCCTGTTCGTTCTTTTGTCCGGACTTCTCTCGCTCGGCCGGTCCCACCTTTCCGCCTCCTTCGTTTCTTTCTTTCGATCGGCCCCGGACTAGTAATGCATTTAAACAATCTCTTTATCTCCGATTCGACACTCCGGGCGACACGGCCGCTCGTAATAATGAGAGGAAAACATTCCCGCGTGCCACCAGACCATGTTGCAGGATTTTTGTTCTGGCTGCCTCCATTGGCGAGTTTCGATGTTTCCTTCCCCTCGAGCGTCCTGACCCGTGCACTATCAACCTTTTCTTATCCATCGATATTCTTGCGAATCAAACAGCATGTTACAAATAAGTCAGAATAGAAGAGTTTCTCGTGCGTTTTTAACAAGATTAATATCTCGACGTCTGAAATTTGAAATCGACGTATTTTTCATTCCTGAAGACACAACGAGTATTTAATCTTTGGCTTTTAACGATTTAGAGATAGAGTTGAAGGAAGCGAGATCGTTGTAGAGCCGAAGAAGGTTCTCCTGACAAGACTGTGATCTTAATGTCTTCGTTTTGAAATCAATGCTCTCTTCGTGGTTTAAAAAGTACCGATAATCGTTAATCTACAGTTCCTACCAATTTGCAAATGTATTATCTCTGTGTCACGGAACTTGATTCGGATAGGATTGAAATAAAAAGCTGAAGGCTTTCTCGCGAAGATCGGTTATCGACAGCAGCTCTGACTCTATTCTGTCTCGTGTCGAAACATTCAACGGTCTCGATTTAAAACATTTTTGATCGATCGGGGTTCTGGAGCGACCTTCTCGGCGCAGGTCCTCCTGCTGGTGGGTCTATGCATTCCATCGGACCAGTGTGCACACACGGGCCAGGTCGTTCGGCCCGTACAATAACTTTACGCGGCCATTGTACAATTTGATAATCATTTTGCCGTTGAAGTCACCCGTTCATTAGCATATTTAATTATGAATATTTAAGATTTTTGGCGCAGCGGGACAGCGTTCTACCCGAGAGCCGTTCCCCCGGCGTATTAAAATAAAGCCTGCATGGTGCATGAGGCTCCATCGTAAATTTCGTCGGACACACAAGGACTGGTTGTTGCTCCGATCTTGCAGCAAAAGACGAGTAAAAAGGTATCTGGAAGACAGGCATACGATACGTATTGCCACTAGCGGCGTAACACGAGGAAAAAAACACGCGAGATCCACCTCTGCACGTGCGTGTGCACACGCGTGTGCGTTCCGCGTGGAGAAAGGCCTCAGCGTTTCGTATTTTCATTTTCTCCCTGCTGGTGCTTCGTGAACGCTAGTTTCGTACGAAGACTCGAAAACCCACGTGAGATATAGTCGTTGAGTATCCCGTTTGTCCGTTAACGACGGAATAAAGAAACAAAATTGAGAAGGAATTTCTCTTGGAACATTAAACGCGTATTTGAAGATATCGTAATTTTACGAAATGAATTATTCGTACGACATTGACAACATTTACGATAGATAGATATCCATAATTATTACGTCATCTTTTAGGATTCCACGTTTTCCTGCGTTTAATTCCCTTTTCATCGGATCTCCGACGTTTCTACCTTTCAAAACGATTCAATCTTTCGGAGCTGAACGAGGGAAATTACTTAATACGAGGTAAGCCCGCGGAACGGTCGTGGAAATATTAATTACAAAGCGAGCTTCAAAGTTCATTCCGTAAATTTACATAAGCAGACCGGAGAAAATTCTTTTATTTATCGCTGCCCATTGTTCCCCGTGGCCTTCCATCGACGTTAACAGAGGAGAACACAATCCACGGTGTTCTCTCTGCCCGTCGCGATTTCTGAAGCGGGTTCTTACGCACCAGCTCTCCGCTGTTTCTCTCTCTCTCCGTTCATCCCTGCCGTCACTCTCTTTTCCTCTCCTCTCGTTGCCCACGCATTATAATAGCGGCATTTTAAAAGGGTACAGGATGAATAAGGTGTGTATAGAGGCTCCTAGCACCTGCAGCCCATTATAATGAAAGGGTCTGAACGCCTACTTCTTTAAATAATACGTAATGGGCCCTAATAATTAGTCGGGGGAACATCGTCAGGGTGTGTAAAACTAATGCTGCTCGAACGACCGACCAGCTAAAATCATTTACATGCCCGGCCATTTATTCCTTTCTCTTTCTTTTAATTGCCCCGTCCCTTCCAAAGCCAAGCTAAGTTTGATCCCGTAGTTGTTATTATCAGCCGGATGATCGCCTCGACGATCGATCATCTATGCTCCTTTTTATTCCGCGCGCTGTTTGGCGATCGGATGCCGGACATCTTGTTGATCATTTTTCCATCGTGATTCGCTAAAATCTTGCCTCCGTGTAATACACGAAGATCGCAACAGAGAGGCATGACACGTACACTTCTGTCGATTTTCTGATTTTAATATCACTTTGTGGATAAACTGCGGAATTTGAATATAGCGCAAGTAATTGAAAATAGAAACAACTTGTTAGGCCTAAGATACGTTGGCGAAGTTTCACGAAAGCCTAAGGCACATTTGTTAGAACAAACAGCCACCTAACACCTTCGACATCGTAACATTATATCGAGCTATATTTGGAAATGTTTATCGTCGAAATACAACGTGAAGGTAATTTTGTACCGAATCTTAAAACAAATTCCCTGTAAAAAGTTGCAGATATCGTGACTTCTTTTCCCGTAGTCGTCGTATAGAAAAGGAACAAGAGGACGAGTCAAATTCATCCTACTCGCAATGACGAATTAGTTCTGTTTCATTATTGCAGAACGTTATGTTCTCAAATTAACGACGCGATCTCGCGAGGTACAACACAACGAATACGGTGAACGAAAAAGTTTAAGCAGTGGAAATTCAAATTACAAATCTAACCAGAAAGAAGCGAAGGGGCTGAATGGGAGGTTGAAGAGAAGATCCTGTTGCCCTCGCTGTCCCCACCTACGACATACTTTCGCCGTTCGCGAAATTAAAGATCGCTTTTTACTGTAATTATGGCAGAATCGCGTCTTCAAAATACATCGCCACGGGGCGCCAACTTAGTGCGGCAGTTAAATAAATATCGCCATAGGCGCCCCATTCGTTTCTTCGGAGGAGGCCCAACGGTGCACGAACCCGCGGGATTAACGCTTTCTACCCATTGTAGCCTTTCTCGTAAACGTCAAAACGTAACGATCTTTCCCTCCACTATCTCTCTCTCTCTCTCTCTCTTTCTCTCTTTCTTTCTTTTCTCTGGCTTCACCTTATGATCTCGACTCGTGCGCACGGGTGCGCGTTACGCACCTTATAAAATCCAATTGAATATACCGCATTGTCGACGGTTCAATCGATAATAACGCTTGTGAAATAAATACCTGGCCTGGATCCGTTGACACGCGATCTGATACTGACCAGTACGATGTTTTACGAGCTTTCTTCGTTCCCGCGAGTACTATAGAACGTTCTAATAAATAGTGTTCGAACAGGATTTCGTAAATCTTCAAACTGAGCTGTCTAGCTCTGTAGTTTGATATAAATATGAGAAGTAACAGCGTTTCTTTCTTTTCTTTCGTCTTTTAAGTTCGCCAGGAAATTCAAAGAAGTCGTATGTAAATCATTTAATGAAACCCTTTACAAACCTTCAACGTTAGAATCTTCAAATTTTATAACTTAGTTCTTTCTGCAGCGTAGCTTGAATTCTTGCCGGTTCTCAAAGAAGTTGGCTTGTTTTCGAGGCCGAACGAAGAGCCATTGACGTAATAAGAGGCACAAAGTGAGAGTTAATACGAAACAGAGATGGTAGACCGTGCGAGAAAGAGAGACGGCGCGGGTGACTTAATAAGAGACTGTAAATATACAACAACGGCGAAGCTGAACGATATTAAAACCCGCGTTCCATGACGCGGCCAATCTTTTTTCCAGCGACTCATAAGTCAGAACGCCGCGGCGAGCGTACACGGACGAGAGACGAGTTCCTCTGATCTCGCTTTAATTGCATTTCTCTCGTGGCGAAGTCAGAAAAAGATACTGTCCGACTTAATTCGGCAGAAACGCGGCGTAGGCCCCGGGGCCCAAAACCGACGGGAATAGGACCGACTGCTCGCCGCGCGGGCAGAAATCATTCGTCCGCCGATTTATTACTTTTAATTAGTATTAAATTCAATCCGGCCCGTCTCGCCGTAGGTGGCGCGTTTACATCATGTAATTCGTGTCTTCCGTTATGGTCATTTTCTCGTGGCATGCCCACGCTTTATCAGAACGCCCGCCTCTGGACACTCCATTATATCAGTCGGCACGAAACAAATAAAGAGACACATATAAATAAATGAACGCGTGATATCGAACGGTACCGTGCAACGGCAGTGCTACGTGACGGGAATGTCGCACCATCTGACCGTACTTTGCTTCTCCATCTACTTTCGTTGCTCGTTTCGCGATATAAAGCTTGTCGCGAATTCCTATACGAGTGGCACGGTATTTGCCATTTTTTAGAATTATTGAAAAAAGTACTAGAGGTTTGTGTAATCCACAAAGATGGTTCGATGTTCCCTTCGTCACGGTGAGACGTGTTCTATGACGGTTAAACGAAAGTTAACCAAGCGTGAAGAATTTCGTACATGAAAACTCTATTCCTGCTGGATAGTTCATCGCTGATCGATAATAAAGACCCACGAAAATACCTTTTTGTGAATATTTTCAGCGACTTGCTCCCCTGGCTATGTATCGAATTAAAACGCGATATGATTACATTGTGTACGGAAAATCTAAAATTGAAAAATAGCAAAGGGAATAACTTGCATTGTTAAATCCAGTTTAAAGTGACGTTACAAAGGTTGGACGAGCTTCCCGCTAATTACGAACATCCAGCATAGTGCCAGCTATTTCAGGCGATATTTCAATTTCGACAGGAATCTCATTTTCCCTGGTAGATACATCATTTCCAAAGTCGCAGACTCCATCACGAGTACGTTTCGCTTCCGTCGTTTCTCACGGCTCCCACGGCTCGCGATTCTCGTAGGCAATCGCTGCGATAATTGCACGTAATCACCGACGGATGATTGTTTTACCGTTTCGCCAAATGCCAGGCCCTCATGCGCGATAAGCTCGCAAACGCAATTAGCCTGATCCAGCGGCTCCGATATTGCTCGTTGCGCGAATTAACCGATCGTACGAGAATTCCATGGCGTTCGTCTGTCGGTAATACGCGTTTCTTTTCGTTCGAATATAAAGATAATTTATTTGATCGTTCGTGCAGGAGGAACGCGTATTATCGTGGATTACGGAGCGTCGTGCACGTTAGCAGCGCGTAATCACGTCGGTGTCACATTCGAATGTTAGCCCTTACCTACGACTTAGTAGAGTTTAACCGGGATTTTATCTTGAGCCTGGCTTAGGCTCCCGACCGGTGATGCACGATTGTTTGTAGAAATATTCTTCCGGCCGTTATTTACACGCCTATCAAAACGTCCAAGCAAAGTGGCCTCGTGTAAGCTGGTTTCATGGCCAGTTTGTCTCTACACCCTGTCCACCTATCCGTCCTCCACCTAGAAGAACGGAGGATTAGGGAAGGTGCGTTACGATCGGCTCGATATTGTCTTGTTACGTGGCGCAAAATCGCGTATTATCCGATTATCCGTTAAATATCCGATCATCAACCTTATTACGCGTTGGAATTATCTACTGGCTCGCAATTTTAGAGTAACTGGGATTACGGTAGGATTACGCCTACAAATACGTAGGCGATAGTTTAGGAAAAGAGTATAAAATACGAAATCGTTCTAAGCGAATATCACGTTGAACGAATAAATTATCGAATATATTATTTCAACGTCTTGTAGCTGTTATACTTAATTTCGATACATATTTGGCAAGATGAAGATAAAAATGATAGCCAATGATTTGATCTATTGTTCGACAAAACGTTGGTTACGTGACCGATAAAGGACTTTGTTGCAGATGTTAAGGAATCACGGGAGAAAATCTTGCGATGTTTTCACTGTTCATCGAGAAATTAATAATCGCGCTGCATGTAGTGTAACTAACGGTATCTGGTCTCGGGTATCGGCTTTTAATCGAAATGTACGAACGACACTAGAGTTGAACGTTCGCACGAGTCGTTTCCATTGTCGCCAGAAATGTTTCGTACTATTTTTCCTCGAGGTTACGCCTCCTTTTTTTCTCGGTGGCGAATTTTTTTGTTCGTGTTTAGTTTAATTAAACTCACGCTCTCTCCGCAGACACGCGAAATTGTATCTCGCGGCCGGAAAACTCGCAGCGCCAGAGTTTTGGGGGTTTAATTAATTCGAGCTTTTTAGAGGCGGTAATTAGGAAATCGCGGCGGCCGTCTCGCGGTGCGTGAAAACGCGAGCTTCGCGACTCGTTCGCGTCCTGACTATAAACGTAACGTCGACGAATTTCTAGGACGTGGTTCGTATTTTTCCTCCGTCCCGGTTCGTCAACCTTTTTATACTGTCTCCTCTGTTGGAGAATGTTCGGATCTCCTTCGTGTGTGATCAACTTCCACGCGAAACCGGAGTGTTGTCTGTTCGTCGAGTCAAACTCGCGATAATTGTCGTTCTCAAAGTTCTTTCTGCAGCGGGAAACACTGGCGACGTTCATCGCAAATTTATTCGGTTTTGCAAGAGCGCATTGTGTGCTTATTGCACGAGCAGCTCGACGAGAGCAGAGAAGTAAAAACAACGAGGAGGCCGCGCGGTTCCCCGAGCTATCGCTAAAAATTAAACTCAAAACCGGGCTCCCGTTCAGCGAAGAGGCTCGTTCGCCGTTTAAAAGAGCCGAAAAATAAAAACCGAGTGGAAAAAGGAAAGATAGAAGGGAAGAACCGTGGCCACGGCGCACCTACAACGGCAGGCTTAAATCTGATTTAAGTCATATACCGTGTCGCGATGTTTCTGCCGAAAAAAGACAAGGATCCCTCCCGTGAGCTACCTTAAATTTACATCAAACTATACGCGCTTTAATCCGGGAATGCGGCGGTCCCGCTCGCTCGCTGTCTCTCCTCGTTGGCTGGCTTTGCTGGCTGATGCTCTCGCGCGTACAACCACGCCAGGTCCCTAGCCGAACCAGTGCACACATGGAACGAAGGACGCATCATTGGACGTAGCCAAGCCTACCCGTATCTCGCCTTTTAATCTTATTACGGACCCCGGACGGAAGATATGCCCGAGACGTATCATTTTCACCTTTGCTAATTTATCACTTTCCATAAACTGCTCGGCCTCTAAGCGCGGATTCCGTAACGCCGATGATAAATCGCGAGCGAGCGGATCGGTGGCCCGATATAGCGACCGAGCCACCGAGAAAACAACGGCTGCAAATCGGCGCGAAGAATGGCGCAGAGGGTGAAACCTATGGAGGGTAGAAAGATGCTTTAATAAAAAAAAGAACAACAACACAGGGGGAAATATTAAAAAATCCGCAAAACGAGATGCCTGTGCGCGGGTATATGAAAACCCAAAGTATAGTCGCGGTGGTGAACGCGAAGATAAAGACCGAGACGAACGTGAAAACGAAGACAAGAAGCGAGATAAAGATGAAAACGAAGATAATGTTGACCTCGTGCGTCGTTGCACAACTGTGATATTAAAGCGCAACGCGCCACGTTTTCAGACTGTACCGCCAATTAAAATCAATCGCGGCCAGCAATTTTTCGATATACCAGAGAAGAGAAACTACGAGATGGTACACAGGGGGCAACGAGCGGTACCCGCTCGTGCGCCGGCAACCGAGCGAGAACGTGCACGAGGAAGCTTGATTAGCTTCGCGATTAATTCGCTTAGGCAACAGAAGCGTCGACTGAAAACTCTCGTCGACTACACGGATTCGCGAACACGACCCGCTCTCAGCGTTCAAGCTTATCTCTGCTTGTATAATCGTTCTTTCTCGACGATAAATTAACGCCGTAGGAGTGGCCCTCGATATGGTTGCTATGTCGATATCTTCGATCGAACTTTTAATAACGATCCGACCTTACTGATTAACTCCATAGATGGAAATGTCACTGAAATTTCTTCCTTCGATCCTTTCCCACATCGCGCAAATTTTTATCAAACGCAACGCCACGATTCTGAGAATTTCTTTGGGAAAATTTAATTTAGCCGAAAGATATCATCTATATCGCATCGTTGAGAGACACTATCACAGACCCATAAGCTAAGAAGGCGAGGTGATTTCGTTGCCGGGTAAAAGGAAAAGGAAAAGGAAATTCAATCACTGGTCGTAAATAATTGACCATTCTTGGGCGTTGCGCGCTCAATATTGGCAAAACGGGATTTTCGTAGGCTCATCCAGAGGGTAAAACGCGCGTATATACGCCGCGACGTGTATCCCCGACGGTGGCGGAGGTGTGCGGCGTACGGTCGATGTGAGGCGGAGGCGTCAGGCTTAAGGCCTTAAAGCCCGTGCAAAAAGGTCGTAAAACAAAGGAAGGCCCTATTTAATAAGATTACCGCGTCTCGAGGAGATTGTGTTGCCCGACTCTTGAGTATCGGATAACGTAAGCTACCTAAGGGGCAACGTTATGCGAGCAAAGAAAGAGGACGTTGGAGGTGGAGGGTGACAGGACGGAACCAGCGTGAATACTTAATCGTCCTATTTTAAACATCGCATTAGCGTCGTTCCCTCGACGACGAATTCTTTGCTCCGTCGCGGTTTACCGCATGGTAAGAGAAAAAAGAAAAAAGAAAAAAGAAAGATGAAAAAAGAGGAAAGAAATCGGCCTGTGCCCCTGGTTGCGTAACAACGGTTCCGCGGGAATTGTAGGGACGAGGCCGACTTTAAACTTAAACGATCAGAATCTCCGCGTTTTAAATCGCGACAAAGCCACCTCGGAGCCGCGCTCAAGGATGAACACCGAGCTAGTTCAAGGTATTTACGCGAAAATAAAGTCTCGTAACGATATAATGCGTAACGTTGGAAACCATGATAAAACCGACGGATATTGAAGTGGAAGAAAGAGAGGGATAAAGAGAGGGAGAACGAACGTATTTCTTGCCGACGCGCACGGTCCGCCGCAAATTGCGAGATGAAACACGGGAAGGGATACCGAGTAGGTATAAGTAAAGAATAAAGAGCAAAGATGGAAGAACGGTGAAGTATTCAACAGAATTGTAGCGCGTAGAACGTTACATTATATTCTTGATCGTATATTCTGCTACGTAGCTGAAAAACTCTTCCAAGCCAGCGATATAAGCGGCTTTTCTCTTTGCCATGTTTCGCCTCGACGTCCCTCGACCGTGGCTGTTAGGTCCTCCCTCTCTCCTTTTTTCTCCCTTTCCTTTTTTTTTTTTTGTTTGTTGCCTCTCCCGCTCGTCCTCTCTCTTCATCGCGTGCACTCTCTCTCTCTCTCTTTCTCTCTCTCTCTCTCTCTCACCCTCGTCTTTCCCCCTTGGTTGAATTAACGTACGACTTCCGGCCGCGAATTGTCTCGTACGAGTAGCGCATAATCTCCGAACGAGGCTGCTCCTTTGTTAGTTCGTCTTTAGACCGAACGGTAACGCGAGTAAAATAAACTCGGAGCGGAGAAATTTTTTAGGAGCTTTTAAAAACCATTCGCGCATCGAGGCGTAACAAAGGAATTTTTTTCCACGAAATCACCACCATCTCCTCGAGGCAGCTTCAACCCTCTCTTAGCCGTTTAGTTGAGTGGCGAAAGGGTATCGTACGCTGGAAGATTGGAGCGCAAGGTGGCCGAGGAACGCCGCGTCGCGCAGCGAACGTTTGCTTACAAATGGCGCGCGTCACGCGGCCGCTGCGCTTCGTGGCAAATTAAAAGGACACCAAGGCAGTTTCGTTACCAGTTGGCGGGGCGTGCCGCGTCTCCGACGCGGATAAGTGAAACTATTTACGACCACCCTGGAAACAAACAATCGGCAAGGAACGAGTTAATAGGCGCGTTGATCACGCGAAACAAGATTTTCGATCAACGGTTTTATCGCGCGGCTGAATCGCCGTGCCAGGCCGTTTTTTCAAGCCGAGATTGAGCCAATTAAAAAGAATCTTCGGCAACGTTGCAACCGAGAATGCAACGCAGGTTGCAAGAGAAATCTTTGAGGAGCCTTGCCGTCACACATTGTCGCGGTTTTATCCAAATGATGGAAGTCGATGTTTTTTTCAAAGGCAACGGCGGCTGGACACGCTTAATGGCTACGTGAAGACCGCGTAGCAACATTTTTGGTCAATGTTTTATCGCTTCGAGATAATCCCTTTTGGCCTTCACGCTTTAATTCATCCCGCGACCGGTAAGAGCGGTCTGGCCTGCTAATGGCGGTTCGAATAAAAGTGAAACTGCAACCGGATCAACGGAGGCGACACACGTTGTTGCTGGCCCCGGTCCCGATACATCTCGGATGCATTAAGCTTGTCTTACCTGGCGCGCAGGTCTGTCGCGAACGACCGATTAATCCGGGGATAAGAATTCTCCCGGTATAAATGGATTGAGAACCGATGCGCGCGAGCGGGCAAACGCACGCTCACTCCCCCGTTCCCTTGGCTTTGCCCCGTTCGTTCAGCCGCGTATCTACCGGCCGTGGGAGCTTAGATTTTGCATACCGAAGGGTAACCAATGGGATTAAACCGCAGAAACCTTTAAGTGCATGCCATTCCGCCGCTGCGCGTGAAATCCATGCGATATTATTTCGGGAATTTATGGAAATACCAGCCCTTGGCTCCGATTCCTTAGTTTTTGCCGATGATAAAACGACCGGATGCGCGGCCCCGTTCCGGATAAAACTGCCTTTCGTCGATGGTATAATCGCCCCTAACGTCCCTCTCCCGTAATCGCGTTTCGCTTTGCAACATCGAACTTGGTGCTCTACGATTTCAGAAATATAGGGCAGTCGCGTCGCGTATAACGCGCTACGCACTCGTACGATGATAAAAACGTTTCTAGCGTTTTTGTGCTACGCGATTAAAGTGAAAACGAAAGAACATAAAAATTCTGAAGCTGAAGAATTTGTCCTTTCACCTTAAGGTATTCTAGACGTAAACGAAGAAGATGAAAATAAAAACGTCTGTTATACGGGGAACCTATCTCTGGCGTTATAGGTGGTCCTATCGCATACAGTGTATATATTATCCATACCGGTATTTAGTGTAGCCAGTGAAAGATAGATGTATAGAGAGAAACTAAATCCTCGATTAAAGATCGTTCGTGTTGTTCTACGAGCTGTCTATTCCTCTCTCTAACGTCCGATCTTCGTCGTCCGAGACTGGTCTTACATCCGCGCGAGGAAGGACTCGGCTATCTCGCAATAACGCGTAACTGATAGGATTAAGATCGGCCGATGGTCTCGGTCCGGTGAGCTTAGATCGGGTTCCTGCGCGGATCGAAGCTTGTAATTACTCGGAGAAAAATTATTCGCTTGATGTATCATTCGGCTGTTGCTCTCGCGAGCGATCGCCTCTCATTAGCATAACCAACGGAGTCGGATCACCTTTTGAAATCGGAATATTCCTACGCGACGATCGTACGCGACAGGGTAGCACGAGTCGTGGCGCGGCGAAGAAGAGGACGAGAACGAGGACGGGTAGATGAGACCGAAACTCCTGATAATCCCGTGGGACGCGGAAAGCGTTCGAGGGGAAAAGCGAGTTCTCCGCGCGACGAAGCACGAGAGACGGTTGATCCTTTATTTAGGTGTTGCCGCGTATTGCTATAACGCGTTTCACGGAAGCTCGGTTAGCTCGATTAGATCCGCGCGCATCTTCGCGTTGGCGAACGATTTCCAAATGCGGTCTCCTAACGATCGAGAGCGTCGAAATTATCGATACACTCGTGGCTACGTCGCGGCGATAAAGAATCGCAGATTAACGAGCGCGCCATTGTAAAATAACACGAAGAAGTTTACGTCGAGGTTTGATAAACGATCGCGCGATAAAATGTAAAACTGGGAATTTATGCCCTGCTTTCTGCGAGCTTTCGATTTTTCGGGGATTATTACGGTTGATTTATAAGGGCTTCGTAGGAAGTCGCGCTTTTATATCGCGGCCAGCGAGGAGAGGTGGAATTGTAAATTTAATTCGGCCCCGATAAGCAATTAAAGACAGGATGTGGTTTCTCATTTTTTAACGTCGCGGTAAATAACCTTTGTTTTCGAGGATTCTCCAATACCGAATGCTTTCGGCGTCGTTTCTCTTCTATTGTGCACTCGCCGGATACCGCTCATTGACGGCTTCTTCATCAATTAGTAATTAATCAATTATTTCATTCGCACAGCGCAATAAGATTACATCGAATCCGCGGTGCATCGAAGGCTGCCATATTCATGGAATTTCAAATCCTCCGTGACTTCTTTTAGAAAACGGTAATTAAGGTTAATTCTATGATTAGAAATAGCCAGTTCGTCGACCGACTGTCGGGTGGACTTTTTTTAATTATAACTTGATTCTCTATCGGTACAAAAAACGAACTCCGTAGGCAGGTGTGTGGTAATTCATGCCTTTTAGACTAGCAATTTATATAAGGAAGACCATTCGATTCAAAAGTAATCTACTATTTGTCTACGACAAGGATTCTCTGTTTCACGATAATTTGCCTTTCTGTCTTTTAAAAGTTATTCCATCTTTTATTTCCTGCGTTACTTTTTACTTTGCCCCCTAAACTTTTCCTTCTCGGAATCATATAACACCAAAGGCTCGCCGTAACCGCACACCCGATGGATAACGACGTCGTTTTTAATAAATCGGCTCGTTACTCGCAATAAGGCCCCCCTCCACCGAGCCAATGATCGTTTCATTTACTTAAAGACCTGCTCGATACTCGGCGGCGAACGACGTAACAGGGGAAACAAGACGAACCGAATTCCCCCCAAAAAGTAGGTAGGATACGACAGACTGAAATATACTTATCGGGTATAAGTGAAAATGCGGCCACGCAAGTAAATTGGCAATCCGATTTTACAGGGTCCCGTGATTTTTACGATCGACTAGCTAGAATCGAGCCACGATACGAAAACAGAGGACCTCACACGTGCTTCGCGTACATAGCAGGCGTGTCCGAGTGTTTACGCGCGACTATCGCCACCTCGATTCGAATGTGAATATACGTTGAGCTGGGTGAGATGGAAACCGTCTTAAATACGTCGTATTCACGTCCATCCTGATGAAGCGACCGCTTCGTATCCGCTCGCGAACGCATGGCTATGCTCTCGTGTGTTCGTACGCGTGTGTGTGAATCACGCGAGATGAAAATTTATCATGAGGTATTTATCATCTTAGAGGCGATGCGTTTAGGCGGCTGAGTCGACCAGACTCTGGCCACTGGACTCTTGCTTTTCTACCGGCGATTATTTATGTCTACTCGTACGGCCGTTCGAACGTAGTCGTGAAAGGATTACGCATGAGAATTAAGGTCAACGGCGTCGTTTTCGATGACTAGCAACCGTGTGCTCGCGATTAAGATCAAGGTTAATATCCTACCGTGTCGGTGTGTTCGAGACGTTTCGAGGAGCCGGAAATGGAGGTTCGAAGTCTGCGACGCGACGTTTCGAAAGCGCGATACGTCTGCCGCGGAATCAGCCTGTTTTTGCGGCACATGATTGAACGCGGCGGTTATAGCTGTCCGAATGAACGATGGCAGCCGTGAACGCGATTCAGACTAAGGAAATCGAGTGGCGATTGCTGGCGATCGCGCGGCTGATTTCCCTGTCTGGAAACCGTTTCGATATTGCACGGAGGAAGAATTTAGGAAAAATCGGATCATATAATAGAAAGGATGATAGATTTTGTTACGCTATTCCATTGTTTCTATTACTACTTTTATTTTTACGCTTTACTATATTCGCAGTCAGGCGAGAGAAATGACTTGTCGCAGATGTTTCTGTACGATTTAACGAAAATAAATAAATAAATAAATAAATAAATAAATAAAATAAAATAAAAAGAAAAAAAGAAAAAAAAGAAAATAGAAAAACGGAGCAGTGTATGATTTAAAGCTCGAAACTTGAATGCAAAATATAGCGGTGGAGAATAAACTCGACGATCATTCGATAGTCGATACACACTATATATATATATTATGTATACGCAAGAACTGAAGCAACGTTTCGCGTTTAGTTTTCCGCAACTTGAAACTGAACTAAAGCCGCAAGCACGATTTCGTAACTATACGCGTACAACTCGTGAACGCATTAATTAAACCGATACGTTTCAAGACTGGTCTTTGATTAATCACGCCACATTCCATCCGTTCTATTGAGAAAGCCGCTGAATAATCTCTCTGGCAAGTAAGACACACTCGTGGCCCGCTGGAAACACAATAGGATAGCTGAATCTGGTATCGATGATCGATAGCTTCAGATGATATCCTCGTGGTCCCTTCGTAAAAAGGAATCGGAGAACCGACACGACGCCCACACGAGGCATGCGCGCCTTTATTCAACAACGTGCCGATTTTAAACGTATTACGAATATCGATCCTCTGCCGAATCGACTTCGATGAATACTCGTTAATTCTACGTGTCTTTCAGATTTTATTTCACTTTTTGTCATTCGTTACTGCGATTCGCTCGCAAAGGTATGTATAAAAATTCAGTTCGTGATCGAACGAGGAAAGCATTCGAATTAGATGGAAATTAGCATGATTTAATTAGGTAACGTTGTTGCAATCTCGAGAACGCACGTGTACGTATGCACCGCTGTAGGATTGAACCGCGCGAGTTTCAAACCTCAATGTATTTAGATATGCATGGTCTACATCGTCAAATTGCTTATTAATCAGGTCACGCTTACGCGACGGCTTCGTGTGGTTAAGCAATACGCTTTTCATTATCTTCGCGCCGCATGAAACCGTTTAACCGGTGGAATCACTCGCTGAGATCACTCGCTGGATTATTCCAAATTGCGCAATCTGTAATTAGTTTTTGAGCAGATTAACTCTCTCATAAATTTTAAGAGGATAATACTTCGTATCTTTTATCTTTTCCAATCTTCTTACAATTCTAATCTTTATTTCAAACTTCGAGAATAATTTTTCCTACTCGAATTCATAGATTCAACAAAATGCTTCGCTCTTCACGGAACAATAAATACATCGTTATCGTGATTGTGTGTGTGTGTGCATGCGTGTTTGTGTGTTAGTCATCGAAACGCGTGCACGGGATCGTAATTAACGCGATCCAATCAGGAAATTCGCGCAAAAATCGTTGCCCCCGAGCGACGATCCGCAAAAAAATCCGATCGACGACGATGATTGTGCTCCCCTCTCCCGTATACGGCAATCGGGCTCACAGTTGATGATCCCAACGTTCGACGATGATTTACACCGAAATGCAGAGTCACGCCAGTAACGCCGGTAGCACGATGGAACGTTAATACACTGCAAGTAGTCGAGGCACCAGTTTGCCATGTATACGTTCGATTGTATTCCGACCCTACAGTACTTGTCGGTATTATTATTTTATTCGCGTTTTTAGAACCACGCTTTTTTCGATATTTTAATTATACGGTAATAATCGTCAACCATCAAGGGGTGGTACTTTACACTTTCGCTTATAAGCATTAGGGCACTTTCTGATTTCATATAAAACGTTAATTGTATTACCTTAAGTTATCGAAGAAACGATTAATCGATCATGATTTTGCGTTCGTATAAGGTAACGACGTAAGAATTTTTCAGATTCTACTTGTACGAGTCGCGAGAGAAACACGTCGATTTCCGACTCGAATTTCATTGAATCTCATTTTGTCCGAAATAAATGCAAAGCTAGATTATTTAAGAAAGAATACGATAAAGGTATTAATAAACGATTGCCTGAACTCGTATGCTACTTTAAGACATAGAACGCGCGAATTATTTATTTAGGATTAAGATTCTATAGTGTTCTTCCAAGTCTCTATCTATTTTTCTTAAGTTTCAAGAATAATTTCTAGTTTCGTTATTTCTAAGGATAACCTCATTTTCTGCAAGTGTTCTAATACTTATAAACACGAATGTACGTTTTGTCTTCTTAAATGTTTTAGTGTACCTTTCGAGTCACGAACGATCGACGAAGGTGAGAATCATCGGAATAAAATTTCTCAAACACCCTTTTCCAAGAAGATTCGTGTTATTACACTGTTTCAACTTGTAACGACGATCGAGGCTAACCGCCATCTCTCTCATAATGACATGAAATTCCATGGAAGAAGACGTTCGTGAAGTAGCATGGTTCAACAGTTTTCGTCCTTTCTTTTTTTCCACGAAGAAATTGCAATCGAAGTTCGACCGCTCTTCGTTCCATACAGCGAATCGAATTAGTCCTGGTAAATTATTGGCGTGTAGCTCGATAACCGTGGCACACGATGGAACGAGAGGCCCGCGCGGACTATACTTAAACGACAATTTGGTGCCGGCCCCGACGAGCCGGCGTTTAACCGATGTATTTTAATTTCCATCGATTTCGCGCGCTAAATCGCCACTTACATTAGTCGAGGGCACCGATTACCTTTATCGCGTCGGACCTTTAAGCCGCTCGTACAGACCGCGGCCGCTTAACGACGACTTTCGACACCGGGTCCGAGCGGAGTCGCGCGATTAGTACGTTCCAATTTTCACGCGAACCACAAACTCGCCACTAGTGGTTGCGAACATTTAGATGGAATCGCGCCGCGTCTACGAAATTAATCTTTGCTTTGTTGCGTGCGATGGGGACGCGATACCACGAAAAGATCGCGTTAACGGTAGCATCGATCGAAGATTTCGTGAAAACGTACACGCAGGTTAAAAAGAAAAAGTGAAATATCAGATATTATACATTTTGAACAGTCGTCGTTGAATGTCGAGGTGGAAGTCGAAATGGAGAACCAGTAACGCGACTTTCGACTTCGACAGAACGTTAACTGATCCTTTTCCTCTGCTTTATGACACTCGTTCGTATTTTGTCTCTACGCTTTATCTTAATTCCTTCGGTCCACCTTTCGAGAGAAGGCATTTAGGCTGGCACGAAAATATCGCTCCTCCGGCTTGTCGCTGATATCCGAAAGCTTTGGAAGAGGGGCGTGTGTCCGCTTAAAAGCAGTTCCCAAAGAATCATTACTTGGACGAGGCGGCTTTGTACTGGCTTGTCGTGCTAAGTTCATACTTTATGTACGCAAAGTAGAAATTATTGTCCGAAACTTATTCAAATACATCGAGATAAGAGGGACAACCGGTTCGTCAGGATCAGCGTAGGGGTTAAGCTACAATGTATCGCACGCGGGAGGAACCCAACAGGCCAGGACACTGCGTTTTTAAACCGGAATTATTCGTAACAAAGTTACGTGCCGCGGTCTCCGCGGAATCTCCGCCCGAAATGCCTGTTCCACGAATGGAACACGTGCGGTGAACGTTACTGTCTACCTGGATCGAAATACGATGACAGCGAGACCGAAAGCCTGGGAAATAAACGCTCGGATAAACAAAGAATGCTGCCCTTCCAAACGACAGAAACCCTTGCTACTTTTAGGATTGCCACAAAATTCTTCCGCTCGACTAGTGCAAACAATTATCCTTTTATTTTACGGGTCAAAGGGTACCATTCGTAACTAAATCACGTGTACCCAAGTTGCGGATCTCTGAATTATTGCTACGCTGATCCTACAACATTAAACTAACAAGTACAGTTACGAGTAAAAAAAATTGATACATATTCCCCGCATTTTCTTTCATCGCGTTTGTTACTAGGGTCGCGTATCTACGTAATATGTGTAACGCTTTAAGATTAATTCAGATTTACAGCAGCTATAAACAGTATTTGCATATCATCGTATTTATCATAGAATTTACATACTAACTGGCTATAAGTTTATTAAATAATATTAAATAGAGATTAATGTATAACTGATGTTCTTAGTTAAAAGAAAAATCTCAGGCAGTTTATCGCTTAAAATAAAAGTGTGTTATATCGTTAAATATATCGATCAGAAGTACAGAAAACAGATTATATAATCCGTGATAGATATTTCACTTTAGTTCGCTGTAGTAGCGAAGGTGTTAATACGACAACGATGTCGCCGCTCTACAAATTCTGCTCTTAACAAGCCTGGTGGCGTAAAAAATAGCGCGAGCATCAAACACACGAGGGTGACATAATATTGCCATTTCTCACGGTTGACGCGATAATCGCGGGGGGTGGCATCGTCTCCGTGGAAGTATACGCAACAACGAAGAATTAACACCATGTGCCGCAAGGACCTACCCCAATCCGTGATTTTTACGGCTCATCGGGGGTTGCCGTGTATAGAAACACGTAGCCAGCGAATAGAGACATTTGTTAACGCGGATCTCAGCCCGCATATTGCACCCTCCTGCTTGCCACCCCTCTTGCGACGTTCTACCGGACCCTCTTGATTTATTGTCTCGATTGTCATTACTGGGAAGCCCGGTGTCGGACCAAATGCGGTCTGCGCCGCGTCTGCATTAACATGTTACATACCGATCCGGCGTGCAAACAAACTTTTGTCAGGATTACGCATCGATGATTCTGTCCTATCGACGATATATGTGTGTATATACGGGTGTCGTGACACCAACCTCGAAGTTAATTGCACGGCTTACCGGTTTCCCGCTCGTTTCGCCGTGAATCCTGGGAAAAAATGTGAATTCGTGGGACCCAGTAGCTTTTGATTTGTGTAAATTGATTTGTCGGGCATATTTCTGAATAGGGGAGACTGAATGGCGTTGTTGGCATCGTTGAAAGGAAGGCTATTCGTATTCCATTTGTTGGAAATAAATAGAGAAGAATATCGGTGAAAATTTCTTTCGCGTTTACACGATTCCCTGTTTCGTCGAAAAACGTTGGTTCAGTATTAACAGAATGATGAAACTGTTTACTATTCTAGATAGCATATGTAATTTAAATAGAAACCGCGAGATCCCGTGAGATTTTCCGACAATCATTTAAGTGGATTACCATTGTTGCGAGGTTTTCGATCGTGGCAAATACACGTCAAAGGAAATCTCGCGAAGAAGAGGGTTATTAAATTGCGCTTAATGCGTGCCCGGGTATAGAGCAGATAAACCGGAAAGCGGAAAAGGGCGCGCTGGTAATCTGCGCAAGTATAAACGAAGGATTTAACGCGGTACGTTTCAGGGATTCCGGACGCTCGTAGCGTTTTGAATTCAACTTTCAGCCACGCTGGAAACAGAGCACGGATCCTGGGTCTCTTTGCGATCAATCACGAGATAACCGAGGAAAAGGGAAGCTATTAAACCGGCAGGAGATTTAGGTTCTTGAATGAAGCGCAAGAATACCGAATAATCCCGCGCCTCGTCTTTTCCTCACGAATGAAATCGCTGCAAAATTGCGAGCAACGCGTTTTACTCTTCCAATAAGAATTCCTCTAAGATGCCACCATTAATATTCTTTGAATTTGTCGAGCATTAACAACGTTTTAAAAATACCAGCCATTTTATAAGAACGAATAAACGAAAAAGTAGAAAATGAATTGCGACACGATTGACGCCTGCTTTCATACATTTTAAGAATTCTTGCCAGTAAAATCAAGTCGAACTCTTCGTTCTTCGTTTTCTAACGCTTTACAGAATGCAGAACGAACTCGATAGAACGGTCGATCGTTTTTCCTTCGAAGCAGGATTCTCTTACATACCTAATTCTAACAATATTACTAGTGAAATTCTCGCAAGTCACAAGTTACAAGTTATCGGTATTAATAGATTCTCTCGCGTTGTTACAAGAAGTTTGATAAGAAACGCGTTATTTAAGGTATCCTACTCGACGTAAAAGGATAGAATCGCAAGATAGAATTTTATAGCTTAGCAATTTCTAATCTGTCAATTTACTAAGGTTACTAGTTGATAAATTATCGTTCAAAAGGTACAAAGGTATAAAGTATAGATCACGATTTTTCCTTGAAGAAGCTTCGTAAAGGGAACACACAAGACGTCAGTCGCAGCGTGTATGTTTTACGTGGTCCGTGGTTCACGGTTTCTTGCATGTAGCGTTACGCGCCTCTTCTTTCAGCCTCCGCTTTATTTATACTGACGAGAACACTGTACCGGTAAACGAGCGACGCGACGCACACTCCAACTTATGCGCATCCGTTACATATTTTAGCGCAGCAACCATGTTCCTTTCTTTTATCACGTAATGATTAATCGAACCAGAAGTCGCGTCCTAAAAATATCGAGTCACAGTCGAGAACGATCCCAGACCGCGAAAAAATTTCTCGCCTCCTCCGCTCGTTTATTTCCGAGAACGACTTGCTCGACGCGAAGAACCCAGCGTTTGTCACCGATGTTTCTTCGAGTCTCGTCTGCTTCGAAAGACGCTGCTTAATTAATTGGCATGCGACTATATTAATTATGACCCTCCTCCTTCCGGTTCGCTTATTTTTAAGTTTAAACCTCGTTTTATAACGAATGTAGAGGAACCGTATACGAGACAACGTCAAAGTCGATAGAGTCTTATTTCAATTTGTAAAGGTTTAACCCCCGCCCGATGTAACGTGGATCAAATTGCTGACAGATATGACAGATGTGTTTTCTCTCCTGCATATGTTTTTCATTTTTTTTTTTTTCAGAGATAAAGTACAATGCAAGATTAATTGTTGGCCGAGCTCTTCGCCAATTAATTCGTTATTTATTACTTCGGAACAGTCGTGGGTTAAGGTTTCGTCATAGAGGGAAAAGTGGGATATGTTGAACAGAGTTGTGAAATTTGTGTTGAAAGATACACTGTCGGCCGTAAGTGTCGGAACATCTGCTAATAGTTGGTAGAAATTACGAAATGTACAATTATAAATCTGTTACATCGTTCACGTCACATACGCGTCTTACGATGTGAAATACGAAATAAAGAAAAATTTGTTGATCTTCCAACGACATATTAACGCTTGTGGCTGGCAATGTAATTTCGTTGTAACGATGCTTGAGATAATTAGCAGACACGTCGCGGTACAATGTAAGCGCTTCTTGCGTGAATCGTGCAAGTAACAATCGCGAGAAGTATCGTTCAATATTTCCGCTCGAACATCGCGCGCTGCATAATGTAATTAATCAAAGCCGGTTCTTCGTTCGGTCGATACCGAAGGGACTGTGTTCTCTATGAAAGGTAGCTAGCTAGTAAGTATGACGAGGGGGAGAAAACATCCCTCGGCTGCGATAAACCGAAGCCTTGTTGCGTAGTTCGTAACAACGCCCGGCAGGACAATAAACGCGCGCGTTTACACGTGTACACGCACACTAAGAAAAGCGACGTGACTTAAGAACACGGCTGTTTAAGTGGCTCTCGTCTTTCGCCTGAAATCACAACGTTGCTGCAAGGTGCGCGAATTTCACTCGCTTGTCATTGAAACGAAGGAACTTCATGGATAATTCAACGAGCAGAAGCTGGCGTTATTTTCATCTCGTTAGCCAATACGGGTGACCTAATATGTATGTTGCAAATAAAACTCCTCTCAGTGGAATATTATGTCAACAATATTTTCTAATTATCGAAGAATATCGGACATTTCGCGAAACAAGATTCGCGCAAAATACGGTAATATGATAAACTAATAGCCCAAAATATGTACACTAAATATTCGTTTGTAGCGTGTCATACGTGTCACGCGGGACAGTTGAAATCTTTCGTTTATTTATTCCTCGTAAACTTCAAAATTGGAATAATTTTTACATATAAATTTTTTTTAAGGAGACAACGAGGAAAGCTTGTCAAATATTAAAAAGGCGAGAGAATTTGAAACGAAAGAAGTTCGAGCTTCGATCATTCGCCGTGACCATCGATGGCGAAGTTGGCGTCCTAATTGACGAGATATCGAGGCTGTCCGCTTCCTGCAGACGTTACAAACTTCCTTACGATCGACGCGAAGCACCGACGACGATTATACCCGCGAAATTGGCCGCATAGAATTGGCACGTCGCCACGCAGATGTTCGACCCTCGTTTACGACTGTGCCGCGTAAACTGAAGTATCCTTAACAGGCTTCCATCGTCTAGTGGTATTCAAACCACTGTCTATGGATATTTTCCACGATCCAACGAATGTCAGTTTCCACGTATCGCCTTTACGATCATCGAAGATTGCGCCTCCTCGCCACAGTTTGCTTTCCAGCTGAATCATCGGGAAAGTGGAACGGTCGTCTTCTTTTTACGAAGTACGCCGCAGTGTGTTTTGTTTAGCTTGACATTTCGAATGTGTTGGCCGAGAGGAATTGCATTTCCCCGTGGATCTTCTTAAATAGCGGTACTTTCTCTGTCGGTCGTTTCAATCCACCGAATTTATCACGGATCAACGTATGTCGCGTAGCTTTCTAAGCATAAGCTCCTCAGGAAGCTATTCAGTAGATACACGGAGTTTTTCTTCGGTCCCTTCGTATGGAATTCAGATCGATTCTCGTGGATGATTTACGAATATCTTTGTCCTAACACAATTAAGATAAAAAAGTAGAATATCTCTGAAAGGGAGGGATTTCCGAGAGCCATATGTTCGCTTTAAATATAAACACGAATTAGGTACGACGGCGAGAAATGATATCACGGGCAACAACGAGGGAGATTGAATTCCGTGACGTGGTCAAACACGAGGAAGAAGAAGAGAAGGTTTCGGTACCTGCTCGATATCGCGGATCCACTTTCCATTATCGCGAAATACGCGAAAGCTAAATTACTCGGACGCGTAGTAGTGAGCTTCCCCTTGCAGTTTCTCCTCTCGTCTCATGCCGCGGCTCTTAAGTATGCCGATACAAAAGGGTCGGCATGGGCCAAATAAATCTGCCGCGCGATCGACCAATCCGACTCTGTTGCGCGCGAGCGGAAGGGCGCGCTGCCCGCACGTTTCGGCCTCGACTGGGATCGGTGAATGGTAAAACGGTCGAACTGCAACTTCATTAGCCGTAACTTTGCGCTCATCGTAATTCCACGGTGTCTTTCCTCGCGAGAAGAGAAGATGGTAAGCGTTTGGAAGAGGAAGCACGAAGAATAGGAGGTGGAGGAATTGGTAAAGAGGGTAAAAAGGAAGGGTGAAGGAGTCGTTCGCCATTTTCACCTGCGCCACCATCACCGTGCGTCCGTTACGTCCGCGTTTCGTAGCAGCGTGGGCTACGTGGCCCGAAGAAGCGAGCGGAGATTTGACAAAAGAATGGACAGGTACATGTACGAACGTACGACGGCGGTGAAGGAGAAGGTGAACGTGGGGAAAAAGCGAGAGGCACGAGAGAAGAAGCAGCGGGAAGAAAGAGGCGAACAGCGGAGAGGAACGAAAAGAGTCGGCGAACGAAGAAGACGGAGCACGCGTACGTACACGCGTGCAGCCACCGTGTCGACGAAGACGAAGAGGAACGAAGGAAGAGGGGAAGAAGGATGATAGGGGAAGACGTAGGGGACGATGGGAAGGGAAGGGCAGGAATGAAAAGCGAAGAAAAAAATGAACCGTTCCGTAGATCGCGCGCCATGGAACGACGACTGGTCTCCCTTCTTCTCTTCTTCCTTTCCTTCTTACCTTCGCGTTTGTCTCTCCCTCGGACTCTCGCTTGTTCTTCTACTTCGTTGCTCCTCCTTCGCATCCACGACTTCATTCTGTGCAGTGCGTGACGTAAACGCGCCGATGTCGCGGAACCGCGAGCCGCAGATTTCTTGCGATCGCGTTCTCACCAGTGGCGCGATAACCTTGTTCCGACACCTCGATGTAGATTATCACGAATTTCAACTTCTCTCGCTGGAAAACGTGTAAAATAGAAATTTCACGCGTTATTAGGTGCAATCTTCTATCGCAGTCTTTTCCAACAATCCCAGGCGACGCTCTGAAATTCGACAAAAAAAAGTCCTGTTTCATAAATAGACCTGTCGTCTCGGAAGTTAAAGCTCAGCCAGGAATTCATTATTTACTCGCGTGGGACACGTGAGAAGCTCGGGTATCAAAAAGAGAAGATCGAAGGCGACGAGGGACAAAGAAGGAAGGAATCTCGCGGAAAGAGGAAGGAAGACAGGGTGGGAGAACTTCCTGCCCTCGTGGCAGGAAGAACGGCTAAAGGCAGAGAGACAGGGGAGAGAAGTAAGGTACAGAGTCGGAGACGGTGCGAGGACGAGGGAGACAGGAACGCAGTTTCATCTCTGCCAAGTTTTCGTGGCGGATAATGGCGAGAATACAATGCACCGACGCGAATTCCAGAAGTTGCGCCGAATGCGGGACGCCTTTTGATTATCTCAACTGTACCTGGCCCCGGAGTTTGTATCGAAGGAGACGACGCACACAGCGTGGAGGAGAGCAACCGGCGAGAGCGGTAGGACGGACCGGCGTCGGGCGAAAAGAGGACGAGAGACGACGGACGGCGAGACGAACGCAGGAAAAGGGGGAAGGAACGCGACAAGGGTGGAACGGGGAACGGGGAACGGGGAACGGGGAACGGGGAACGACGACGAGTGCCAACCGTGTGCACGATGGTCCGATCAAGTAGTATACGGGGCCAGGCTCATTATAACCTTTATGGTTGGTCATTTGGCCAGGCCTCGAGTCTTAACACGAATGCCGACATGCAAAGGACGCATCATTGTCCGTTACGCGAACCCAACGCCGAATGGGTCTATCTGAGCGCCGTTCTGTTATTATGAATCGTGCTCGACACAAAAAACGATCTGACCTGTGAGCAAACAATGTTGCAGTCAGTTCTGTCGATGTTATAGATGATGATTGTGCGGGATTTAGGTTCATTTTCAGACCTCCGGACCGCAAACTTTCGCCAGCTTGCTGGATTTAAACAAAAGGTTACGATATAGGCGACCGAATTTATATACGTACATATTATACAGGTCCAAGGTCTTTGAAATAAATATAACAACTGTGTTAAGGCTGTTACGCGGGGGTGCATATATAGCGAGGGCGTACATATGAAAATAAATATTCTATCTTTGTCACGAGTGAAGATATTTATAATTTTATCGTTAAAGAATATGGTACCTTCGAAGCATCGAAAGAAGCTAGTACCATTCTCCGACGTACATCTATTCCTACGTTTCATCGATTTCTGCGCCTACTCTAACCACGTACGTTCAATCTGTTTCACCATGAACGCGTGTTACAACGCGAATACAGTAGCTCGCAGGCGGATTCAAAGCGTACCTTCGCTAGCGAATGTTTCCCAACGAAACGAACAAGACCAGTAGGTACATACGTAGCTCGGACGCGAGTTTAATAATGGCTCGGTATGATAATTGAGGCATAAAAGATCGAGTAATCTGCCGGCACGATTCGCCGAGGAATGAAACGAACGGGGGATACACGTAGCCTGTGTGCACGATTCGTACGGACGTTACCCATTTTCCTTTTCCTCTTTTATCTCGTTCCTTCTCTCTCTTTCGGTGGTTCTCTCCCCCGCAGCGTGTTGCCAGGGTTGCCGCGTATCGCCAACGAAAGCATACCAACCTCGGCTGCCACGAGTTGTGTGCAGGAGTCAATTTACGGGCAGAAAATAAGCACGTGAAATTGTTTCGTCTAAGGTAGCGGTTCGTTTAGCCTTGAGTTCCACGGCGGTGGCAAAGGGGAACAGGACACGGGTCGTTTCGTTCCGCGCCCTGGGCCACTACCTATCATGCGAATCCAATGGAATACTTCCGTGGATAAACGCGAACACGTGGCTCTACGCCCTCCAGCCTGGGATTATTAAATTAGACCGTTAGGTGGCCCCGTGTCCCGGGCTCCCGTGATTACGGACTGCCTCGAACAGAGAGCAACTACTCGTGCCCTCAGCGAAACGAGAAATTGCATTTTTGTTTTTAGTGTTCAGCCTTTCGCTGTCTAATACGGTGACGGGAGATTACAGTGGTCGAACGAATATGCTTCGAATCAATGGTGAAATCACGAATAACTTAAAACGAGTCGCCAGCTATTTCGATTTAACGATCGACCATTCGACGTTTCCATATTTCTTTGGAAACAACCTATCGATAAAACGTTCGGCTAATCCAACTTCGAAAACGGTGGGTCTGCTACTTCTTCACGAGGATACGGTGGAAAGAAAAGCCCGTTATCTCTCCGCCGTTTCATTATCATTTATCATCGGCACCGGAGCAATCGTTTTATCACCGGTTGCGTAATAGCATCGGGGAGAGGTCCAGTAACGTGGAGGTTCGCGCACGCACCTGGCAATCGATCATTCCGACTACGATTGGCCAGTGTTCGCGAGAAAAGTTGACGTATCGGGAAAAGTGGTTGCGGCGGTGGTGGGCAACGGACGACCGATATATTGTATTGGATGGGTGGATCGTTCCACGACGAGTGTATTCGCAAGATCGGAGGTCCACGATGTCGTATCGAGGTCCTGTGGAGAAACGCGCGTGCATTAAAGCCGATAGAAAACGATATCGTTGTGGCAAACGATATAGCGTTGCAGGCGCACGCGCAGCGACTTCATTGATTCGCTAACGGGGGGTGGCAGGGGGATTGCTTGCATGTGCGAACGTTTGTGCGGGGATCCGCGCACCTGTGCGCCTTCCGATTCTGTTTACGCGTTCGTATCTACATTGTTTCATGGGGTTAGTCCAAAGAGAGCGAGAGACTGAAAGGTAAGGGAAAAGGGCTAGGAAGCAGGATGAAAGGAGGAGGGACGGATAGATGAGTACAATAACCGAAGATCCTTTCATTAATGCGACGAGAAAGGCGACAGAGGCAAAGGGTGTAGGTAAACGACGGGGTAATCGATCGGCATGGAGGGGCTGGCACCCTTCATCACGATATTTTCTTTCCATTTTTCTCGTCAAGCTTACCCCCTCCCCCACCCATCCTCGGTATTCCTCTTTCTCGCCGACGTCTAAATCTGGAAGCACTGGAGGCCTTGTTATTGGAAGAAACGTGGCCACGAGATTCCACCGAACGATAAATTGTTTGCTCGTTTCGTGGAACACGAACGAGTAGATCCGTTCGTTGGCTGATCGTTTGATGCTGTTTGTACGTTTCTCTCTTTGTTAATAAACGATATTATGCTGGTGAAGAGTGGCAGGGTGGAGAAAGCTTCTCTATATTTAACGGAACGTCCGTTCTCGTTCGAAAGAATCGTCGGATAAAGCGTTTTTCATGGCGGACGAATCGGCACGAAAACATCGCCAATTAGTCTCCGATATTTTCAAGATCCTCGTCGGGGAAAGCGTAGTACATTCAACGATCGATCTATAAATGTAACCGAAGGAAACGCTCGACATGGAATATTAAGACCGAAGGGCGAAACGCTGATTAATCGAAACCAGACAGATACGAGATTTCATCGTCTCTTTGAGTCGAACGTTCTCCTTATTCTCGATGACGATGCTTTCCTGCGCGCGTTCGCTACCCATTCTCTCGCTCGCGTATTTAGCGAGGAGACGCGAGGCGAGGTTCACCACGCTTTTGATCTTTTCCTCTGCTTTCTCCTTCTTACCGTTCGAAAGTGACGTCCATGCGGGACGAGCTACGTCGGAACACGTGGAAGGACAAGGCTATTGACAATCCTTAGACGGTACTTAGCAGCACTTTTTCCTCCTTCGTGCTGCTGGAGACTCGCGCAGCTACCTCTCTCTTCTTCTCTGGACTATTCGTCGGATTCAGAGAATTAAATATCCCTCGTTCGCGGAGTCGGAAGAACCGCGTACCTTCAACGATACATCGTTCCTTTGTAGAACGAAATCCTCTGAATGATTTTAAAAGCACGGCGACGTATTCTGTCTCCTTCTTCTTTCATCTTTCATCCTTTTCCTACTATTTTTTTTTTTTTTTTCGTCACCTTCGGTACCTTCTCGTACCTTCGTAAATCGCGCGACAGCGATGAAAGAATCTTGGAATCGTAGAACGGAGTACTTTTACGGAAATTTCCAATTGAAAGTTAATGTCGAGGCTATGCGGATGTTCCGATAACGGCGGTTATTATTTCTTATTCTCCCCGCGATCCACTCGTTTTATAGAGCCATAGCAGAGATTGAAGTCTCGATACGCGATTAGCAAACCCTTGCGCAAGGGTTCTCGGTCTCCAGAACAACCGATCAATCGAATCTCTCGAGACTGCCGCCCCTTATTACGACCCGATTCACCGGCATATTCTTCTCGACAGTATTGCCAATGACACTGTCGAGGGGCGGAACACAGGCAAAAATTTCCTCGTCCCGATTCCACGCAACGACTCGTCTATTTTTTCCCCCTTTCTATCTTCTTCCACTTCTCTTCTTTCTTTTTTTTTTTTTTATTCGCGTTTACCGTTTGCAGGATTCCGAGAGGGTGCAAGAACCACAGGGGGTTGCGAACGCCGCGATCAACGCATCCCCTGGTACAACGGTATTCGACCTCTAGGATAGAGCTGATCAACCGAATCTCCAGAGAATATTGACTGCCTCGTATTCACAAAAGGGATACCCCTACACATCTGTTTCCTTTACCCCCCGTGCACACGTGAAACCATTCACGGTGTGCTCCTTACATGCTCGCCGTTTCCTTCCATATCTCGATTTCTATCTGCGCGTATAGCGGTGCTCATCGTTTGAATTGACCGTTTCAGAAAGCCAGTGAGTCCATTTCTCGCGAAATCGCGTTGCCACCGAAGAAGATTCCCGTCTCGAAGAGGCCATCGAAGCGCCGACATCGTGTTCCATCGTTTTCCAGCTATTCAGACTCTTCCATCGTGCCTTTCTATTCTCTGAATAGACGCTGAAATTTTAGTCTCTGACACTTTACTCGATGAGCTTCTTTCGGTTCGTGACGAATTTGGTGTAATTAAATATATGTGATTGATGAAGATATTTCGGCTGCGGACTGTGACAATACGAAATGCATAGAATGTAATACTTAGAAGTATATCAAATATAATATTTCATGGCCGAGACAAATCTCTATGTAAGTCCCATTTCTCTTACCCACGTTCATACGAATTGGAAAATAAAACGTAGGAAATGACGAAAGCATAGCTAATTGTCGTGGTTTCTCAATATTCTCATATCGTCGGGTTAAAATGTGACTTATTTCTGTGCTGTGACATATTAAGAACATGTTTCTGGTCTTGGGACCGAAAGACAGAATTGCTAGTTTCTACTAAAAATTGTAACTGAAATCCACCAACAATACTTTCTAATAAACGCGTACTGCTTATATTCGAATATAATTTATACGCGAGTCGATCTAGGAATAGCAATAGGTCAAAGCAATTATAATGAACAAAGATAGAACCGTAATAACGTTCGTTGGTATCGCGACAGAGAAGACGGCAGCGTTAATTCGGAACACGAGATAATTCGTTGAAACCGCATTTTCACTTTCATTCTCGAAGTCTCGCTGAAATCATCCGTTTTATTTATCGCTGTGCGCTACGTAACGCCTGGCTTCCGACGTTTTTGATAACGCTGCTTTTGCGTATTCAGTTTCATCTGATAATCTTAGATCGAGTCTGAGGGGACGTCGACCGTCTTCTTCTCTTCTCTCTGCATGAAAAATACACAAAAATGTACCGTGACGGTTGTGGTGCCAAGTTATTACGCAGAATACCCGTCGTGGATGTACATTAGCGAATGGAACGAGTGTTTCCTCCCCAAAGAACTTCTATTATCAATAGTCTGCTGTCTCGTCCTTAGAAACATGACGACAAAAGGTGCGAAAATGTCGCTTGATTCGTTTATGCCTTCAGTTCGTGTCTTGCCATGACTTATCGCTGTTAAGAAGAAGTTCAGTTTGTTTTATCGCTCCCTAATTTAGTATCTATATGTATGTTGAGGTTATTAGATGTATAATGAGAGAGACGCGTGGATAAATTATAAGGTAGAAAAATATATTTGAAATACGGAAGTGAAAAGTACAAAAAATTGAAATAATAATATGAGCTGGTCCAGATCCGCACGCTAGCAGTGTTACTCTATAACCGAAAAAACCCCGAAGCCAACGTCGCCTGTCGACTGTTTGTGGTCTGCCTTCGTCGCAGTCTTTTGTCTATGCGCTGTCGATGGCTTCAGTGCTTTAGAAAGCTAAACAGACCAGATGTAGAGTTTTCTTAAAAGCGGTGACCTTCAACAATGTAGTATGAAAATAGAGCAAGGACAAGAAAAAACTTTATTTGAAGCTAAGTTTAGTTTTATCCGTACAAGCAATGCCCGAAACAAAAACTGACTACAACATCTTCGTACGTCTTATTCTAACACTGGGCTTCCAACTTCTGTCTTCTCAGGTCAAAAATTGCTGACTCTCAACCCTCGCATCCCTCTGCCACTCCTTTACTCATTTAGCTTTGACGTCACCAAGCTTCGACAGCACTCTTACGATTCTTAGTTTGTACCTTAAATATATAATAGACCAAGCGTATACCCGCCTTTTCTCGATACCGCATATATTTTTACTTATTTGAATGGTATCACGTTTGAGACTATGAACTAGACCACAAAGTGCTTTGACGGCACGCTAGAGATCGTAAAACAAACCAACCGTGGAATTCGTGGCGCATTCTACGTACAAGAAAACTACAGTTTCTATGTTAATGAAGTTCACGGAAGGCGATACCGTGGTCGGCGAAAAATACTCGGTTGGACGGTGCTTCGAATTAATTGGAACAAATACAAATTCAGAAGCCAGTATTTGCATTCGACCACGACCACGACAAGGATGAAACGACACGAGACACGAAATTCTACAGTACATGTGAATTAGGCAGGAAAAACGTTAAAGGGATGAGACGTAATGGCTACTGAACGTGCGATTAATTGACGTTCTCAATTTAAACAATCTTTAAAATTTCAAGGATATCCTTAAATTTAAAGAAGATAAGATTAAATAGATCAGAATTAGAGAATGAAAGCTGATAGGATACTTCTGGATCAATTTTTAGAAAAACGTGTATAATTTTTGACCAACGGTACAATAAAGAATCTTTCTAATTATAAAATTTTCTTTAATTGTATTCATAAAAATATGAATTTACATAAATAATTGCAGGCTAGTAATAACAATAAGAAACAAATGCTTGCTCAGTCTTCATAGTAAAAATGAAACAAATTATAATATGTGTATCGTTCGAACTACGAGCGGTGCTGTATATGAACTGTACGCAACTGGCAACCTACAATATATCAAAATATGTACAGTAATTGATTAACATTTAAAAGTTGGTGACGTTTTAGCCCAGCGGATAGTAAACCTTGGTTTCCACAGAGAGTAAAAATATAACAATAATACCCTAGTCCCTCCCACATGCCGGTATCACAATTTAAATAAGAACGTTCGGGACGTAAATCTCCTTTCGAACGAGATAGCAAGAGGATAGTTGGTTGAAAGTAGAAACCGCAGATACATGGGGTGGAATTACACAAAAGTAGCAATAGAGGGAAACCTTTTATCGCGAGTACCCGGGAGAGTAGTCTAGGAGGATACTTTTCCATTCGCTTTCCCCCTTTTGCATGTATTCCCTCGATCCTGGACGGGCCGAAGGAATCTTGTTGAGGAAGGACTTCATGAGATCGACCACGGTAGATTTATTTGTGCTGCTCTGTGCTCTTCCTTCGAGTCGTACACGAACGTGATCGCGAGCGCGTAACCTTTTACCGTCTCTCTATTTCTATTTTCCGCTGTTCGCATAAAGCAAAGGGTCGATATATAGTACAGGAATTGGGAAGAGATCGACATCCATCACTCGGTTAACCGAGATAAGAGAAAGCTCGCCTGGATGAGCTATCGATGGAGCACGAGCCTCCACTTAGGAAAATACAATTGGATGGTCGAAATAAATTTTCGCGGCCTTTCTCGTCCACGCTATATTCTTGCCTGTTTTCCGACCCGCCTCTTCTCGCGGCATTTGTTTCCCCGGCTCGAGACCGATGATAGCGGTATATTACCGGAGTTCCAACCGAGTTTGCCGCCTCCGATCCCGCCAGACAGATGGACGCACCCGATAAAGCGAGCTGCGAGAATCGCTGAAAACTGTCAAATATTCGAAACTGATATCGCCGCTGCAATTTTTGCGAACGAACGTTTTAATCCAATAGACTGGAATAAAATCCATCATTTCCAAAGCTACTTTAAAGCTGTATAGCGTTTATAACGCGAACAAGATGAGTTTTATTTGACAGAAATAAAACGGAGCAGAACGAATTTGGCTTAGAAGAGTTTGCTCGAATGCTGAATTAGAATCAAAGAAGAGGTCATCTTCTTGAAAGCGTTCGAAACGAGCAAACAGGTTACACGTATAGAGAATACAGCGTATATATTCACGTTGCAGTATGCTGAAATTTCGTGTACCGATGGTGACATATTTCCGTGGCCCGTAGCAAAAACCGCGTCGGAATTGCGCTTGCCAAGTAATTTCTAGTCGCGTCCTAGATTTCGACTGTCTCGTTTAACCACGTTGCATCGATAACCGCACGTACACAGACAGTGGAAGATAGGCGCGTGTAGCACGCGAGAGAGACGAAGGGCCGAAGCATCTTAAACGGAATCGTCGATTTATCAAGTTTCGAAGATAGTTCGGCGTGCAAACAAAGAAAACTTGCCGGGGCGAAACGTTTACACGGCCGGATAGCTGAGGGAGATGATTTTGCATACAAATTACTGTCACGTTATTACGAAGGCAATAATATAGTGGAGGGTAGCCGCGCATCCAAAGTGTATTATCGCGTACACCATTTTGGTGGAAGTAAATTGAATCTCATCGGCCGTACCACCCCCGCAACCGACAACGCCCGACGCCGGTTCGGATCCTTTAGACAAAGAAGGACGGTAGTTCTGACAATTTGCATATTTACAGCCGGCCGGAATAAAGAGAAGACCGACTACGGTATTTTATTTGCTAGATACCGGCGTTACGACTGTTGGCCTCCTCGTACTTTAAGTGTGCTCCACGATGACTTCCGGGACGTTTAATTCGAGTGCACCATTCTGTCGGAATTAAATCCCGGTATAACCTTCTTTTTAACGTAATAGGAACTTTAACCTCCGTGTGCCATCTACCTCTTCCGTCTTTTCGGCCAAACTTTTTTTCTTTCCTTTCGCGATAACCCTACACGCAATTTACAAGACTCTTTCATTCACGATTCGTCGACTTCTCTATCCGTAGCCTACGGTCACACCACAACGGAACACCCGACAGAGCAGATCAAACGTATCGCACGAACCAGACAATAACAAACTGCATCGTTCCCAACGCGAAACGCCAGAAACGCCGAAGGGAGGCAGAGGGTGAGTCGCGTAATCTCGGCGACTCAGAATCTTAATCACGAAAGCGTCAGCTCCGAAATCCCGTGGCGCGGTCGAATTTCGAGCCCTCCGATTGTTAAACGGCCAATAAAGTCGCGCGATCTCTTCCAGGCTGACAGCGGCCAACAATGGGACGATCCCGTGGCCGGTCCCGCTCCGCTCAAATAAATGTATTTGATTTCGGTTTTCAAAGGACCAACGAAACGCGCGTGCACGCACACGGTTACCAGTGTGAAACGCACGCATGCGTGCGCGTATCTACACCCTCGAAACGTAAACGGGGCCACGTGTCTAGTTTAAACAGAGCCGCGAAGGGTTCCCCATGGCCGGAACTGGGCTCACCGTCACCACCGCCATCGTCCACGAGAGCACCGCGCTCGGATTCAAACTCGATGATCCCGAGCCGAGAGTGCGCTGAACCGTAAGGTATTGTCGTTGGGGCTTGGCCACCCCTCGTTGCTGTTCCTAAAGCCCACACAACCACCGGCATCGGTACAATTACTACCACCGTAACAGTCATCGAGCGTGTATTGCCTTCTGCCCTTCGTACTCCGACACTATCCGTCTCTGTTTCACTGCCTCTGTCCTTCAGAGCTTCAGATTATTTCGCACAGTTTTCGAACAGCCTATTAAAAGCCGACTCGTTGGGGAGATAAACGTTGATTCGGTAGTCGACTTTCTCTATCCTTCCCTGTTTCTATTTCTCTGTCTTGTAATCTCCGCTTCCCTCGTTCCAAGGGTGTCCTTCGTTTTGTTCTTCAAAGGGCTTCCACTTCAACCTGGACCGCCTGCGGAGCTTTGTTCTCGCTTCCTACGCGTACATGGTTCATCAAGGTGCGCGACAATAAGACTCGACGATCAATGTGACCCAACGAGGGAACTCTGTTTATACAGATTGTTCGTAGACAGTGTACGTGAAGATCATACGGGAATGATACGACAAGCCATTGACGTTGACGTTTTGATTTTTATGTCATTTGACAGCTAAAAGTGGTATTTTGAGATGAAATGCTTGAAAAAGGCAATAATGCGAAAATAAAACACAGATATTGTTTTAACGTAGAATTAATTGACAATGTATCGAATTTCGGAATTGATGTTCTATAAAAGACGGGAAATGGACTTATCGTGTTTTTCATCTGTGAGCTTTATATGCTGTTCGATATTCCATGTCGATCTTTGGATTTTTTAATTTGCCAGAATGCTCGTAAGATTACATCTGATACACCTATATATGTATATGGTTCTGTGTTATATTTGTGCATCAGAAAGAGGCGCAGATAGAAATGGGAAAAGCGAACCAGCGAGTTTGTTAAAGTAAAGAGCGGAACGCGCGTGGCGGACGAATTTTCGTTGATTTTCGAGCGAGTTATTAAAAGCAGACTCGTTAGGGATGCGAACGCCGCTTCGATTTCCGATTAGTTCCCCTTTGCATTCTTCGTTTCCCACTCCCTGCTTTTTTTTTCGCCGCCATGTATCCGTTTCTTTGCCTTTCTCTCTTTTGCTACGGATCTGGTTCACCGGCTTCCTTTCCGACACGGATACCCCGCAGCGATTCGTTTTGTGTTTCGCGTATCGGCCCCGAAAGGATACACAACAATAAAAATCCAGGAACGTTGCGGCAAAGTGATGCGTCAAACCGTCGCGTCACTCTATCGGAAACGTAGCGAGTTCTCGTGTGGACGAACGCTACTGTGCAATTTCTTGCCCCAGTTGGCAAGTGTCACTTTGAATATTTTTAATCGGCTTGACCGTCGCGCTGCTTCAGCAAAGTATAATAGATTTTCGAAAAAAGGAAGATCGGATATAAAACAGAGTTACGAAATATTCATCTCGTCTATAACCGAGCACGATGTCATCGTCCAGGAGAATATTATTTTATTTCGAGAAGAGAGAAATTCTATTCCTCATTTTATTATGGTATAATTTTAGGTATTATAAACGGTACGAATTATTTATCATCGCGAAGGTAATACACAAAAGCATCGCTAATGGGTGTAATCAACCAACGAATAAATAAACTATTTATTTCACATAATAAATAATTTTCGAAATAATTTTCAAGCTATCGGTC